>NC_074667.1:70538007-70783007 GCF_029448725.1 Salvelinus fontinalis
ACAGATATGCAGACAGCGTTTGCAGACAGACCACAGATATGCAGACAGACACAGATATGCAAACAGACACAGGTTTGCAGACAGACACAGGTATGCAGACAGACACAGATATGCAGACAGCGTTTGCAGACAGACACAGATATGCAGACAGATACTGTTGTACAGATGGGTTATTTCTATTGCATCCTTCCACTCTGAAGGACCTTTCTTCCATACCGTTTTAGGATCCATCCTACTATCATTTAGGATCCATACTACTATCATTTATACTCCATCCTACCATCATTTAGGATCCATCCTACTATCATTTATGATCCATTCATCTATCCACCCTTTCGTTTCCAGTTGTGTCGGCTCACATGAGCAATGCTAACCAGCATGGTACCACGTGTGTTGTGTTTGACATCTCAACTCTCTCCCGTCACGTCTTCGATTCACAGATCTACAGACAGATTTCAGACAAAAAAGGGGCGTATACTTAAGAAGTTTTAAGAACACTACCAGTACAGTTCTTCCTTCCACTGCCAAGCCAAGGACTGTTAAGAGGTTTAACAATACACTACTGAAGTTATATGAACACATTGACTGTAGTATTCGCGCTGGTAAAACACTCAACCACTGCTACTCCCCTTTTCGAAATGCCTACAAGGCCCTCCCCCGCCCTCCCTTCAGCAAATCAGATCACGACTGTAACGATCGTCTGTGGTGGTAGAAGGATCGGACCAAGGTGCGGCGTGGTAAGTGTTCATGTCTTTTTAATAAACAAAAACTGAACACTGGAACAAAACAATAAACGATGAACAAACGAAACAGTACCCGCGTGGCGACAAACACTGACACGGAAGACAAACACCCACTAACCAAAAGACAAAACAGGCTACCTAAATATGGTTCCCAATCAGAGACAATGACAAACACCTGCCTCTGATTGAGAACCATATCAGGCCAAACGACAAACCCAACATAGAAACACAAAACATAGATAACCCACCCAACTCACGCCCTGACCACACTAAAACAAAGAAAATACAAAAGAACTATGGTCAGAACGTGACAACGACTCAATTTTGCTCCTCCCTTATTATAGGCAGAAACTCAAACAGGAAGTACCCGCGCTAAGGTCTATTCAACACTGGTCTGACCAATTGGAAACTATGCTTAAAGACTGTTTTGATCAAGTGGACTGGCACTGGGGTGGACTGGGATGTGGCCTCTGAGAATAACTTTGGCGTATACACGGACACGGTGACTGAGTTCATCAGGAAGTGTATAGGGGATGTTGTTCCCACTGTGACTTTTAAAATCTACCCAAACCAGACACCGTAGACGGCAGTTTTCGTGCAAAACTGAAAGTGTGAACCATTGCATTTAATCATGGCAAGGTGACTGGGAATATGGTTCAATACAAACAGTTTGGTTATTTCTGTCACGGCTCTCGTCGTAATGAGGATCGGACCAAAGCGCAGCGTCGCAAGTGTTCATGATTTTTTTTTTTTACTAAAACACTTGAACAAAATTACCAAGAGGGAAAACCAAAACAGTTCTGTAAGGTGCATAAACTATACAGAAAACAACTCACAAAACACAGATGGGAAAAAGGCTGCCTAAGTATGATTCCCAATCAGAGACAACGATAGACAGCTGTCCCTGATTGAGAACCATACCTGCCCAAAACATGGAAACAGAAAACATAGAAATAAAGAAACTAGAAGGCCCACCCTAGTCACATCCTGGCCTACCTAAAATAGAGAATTAAAGCCTCTCTACGGCCAGGGCGTGACAATTGCCTCCATAAGGCAATCAAACAGGCAAAATGTCAGTACAGAGTAAAAGTAGAGTCACAATTCAATGGCCCATACATGAGACGTATGTGGCAGGGACTACAAACAATCACGGACTACAAAGGGAAAACCAGCCACGTTGCGGACACTGACGTCTTTCCCCAGGGCAAGCAAACACCTTCTTCGCCCGCGTTGAGGAAATCCCAGTGCCACCACCGAAGCAGCCTGCTCCAAAGCACTGTGGGTTCTCATTTTCTATGGCTGACGTGAGTAAGACTTTTATGCGTGTAGACCCTCGCATGGCTGCCAGACCGGACGACATCCCTAGTCGCGTCCTCAGAGCGCAGACCAGCTGGCTGGAGTGTTTATGGACATATTCAATCTCTCCCTATCCCAGTCTGTTGTCCCCACTTCAAGATGTCTACCATTGTTCCTGTACCCAAAAAAGCAAAGGTAACTGAACTAAATGACTATCGCCCCGTAGCTCTCACTTCTGTCATCATGAAGTGCTTTGAGAGACTAGTCAAGGATCATATCACCTCTACCTTACCTGACACCCTAGACACACTCCAATTTGCTTACCGCCCCAATAGATCCACAGACGATGCAATCGCTCTACACACTGCCCTATACAATCTGGACGAGAAGAATACCCATGTCAGAATGCTGTTCTTTGACAACAGCTGAGCATTCAACACCATAGTACCCTCCAAGCGCATCATTAAGCTGGAGACCCTGGGTCTGATCCCCGCCCTGTGCAACTGGGTCCTCAACGCGACCACAGCGGAGAATGTGGAAAGGTTCAAGTTACTTGCATACACATCACTGACAATCTGAAATGGGGGGGCCAAAACTGTCAGTTTCTGGTGTGGACACCAGCTGCATTAAGTCCTGCAGTGCATCTTCTCCTCATGGACTGCACCAGCTTTTCCAGTTCTTGCTGTGCGATGTTAACCCACTCTTTCACCAAGGCACCTGCCAGCTCCTGGACATTTCTGGGGGGAATGGCCCTAGGCCTCACCCTCCGATCCAACAGTTCCCAGATGTGCTCAATGGGATTGAGAACCAGGCTCTTCGCTGGCCATGGAAGAACACTGACATTGCTGTCTTGCAGGAAATCACGCACAGAACGAGCAGTATGGCTGGTGGCATTGTCATGCTGGAGGGTCATGTCAGGAGGAGCCTGCAGGAAGGGTATCAACATGAGGGAGGAGGATATCTTCCCTGTAACGCACAGCGTTGAGATTGCCTGCAATGACAACAAGCTCAGTCCGATGATGCTGTGACACATCGCCCCAGACCATGACGGACCCTCCACCTCCAAATCGATCCTGCTCCAGAGTACAGGCCTCGGTGTAATGCTCATTTCTTAGACGATAAACGCGAATCCGACCATCACCCCTGGTGAGACATAACCGCGACTCGTCAGTGAAGAGCACTTTTTACCAGTCCTGTCTGGTCCAGCGACGGTGGGTTTGTGCCCATAGGCGACTTTGTTGCCGGTGATGCCGGGTGAGGACCTGTCTTATGCGTCTCAATTTATTGCCCTGTCCACATCTGCAGTCCACATGCCTCCTTGCAGTATGCCCAAGGCACGTTCACGCAGATGAGCAGGGACCCTGGGCATCTTTCTTTTGGTGTTTTTCAGAGTCAGTAGAAAGGCCTCTTTAGTGTCCTAAGTTTTCATAACTGTGACCTTAATTGCCTACCGTCTGTAAGCTGTTAGTGTCTTAATGACCGTTCCACAGGTGCATGTTCATTAATTGTTTATGGTTCATTGAACAAGCATGGGAAACAGTGTTTAAACCCTTTACAATGAAGATCTGTAAAGTTATTCGTATTTTTACGAGTTATTTTTGATAGACAGGGTCCTGAAAAAGGGACGTTTCTTTTTTTGGTGAGTATATATGTATATACTAGATTCTATTATACTATATTTTAGTAAACTCCAACATTGCTCGTCCTTATATTTATACAGTGCCTTCTGAAAGTATTCAGACCCCTTGACATTTTCCACATTTTGTTACGTTACAGCCTTATTCTAATTATTTTTTTTTTAAACAAGAACCAGATGGTCACTCAGAGCTCCATTATTATCTAATATTCTAAAATTGATTAAAAAAACGAAAATCAGCAATTTACACATAACCCATAATGACAAAGCATTAAAAAAATGACATTTTTGTCATTATTAAAGAATTTTAAAAAGTATTCATTGTGATTCAGACCCTTTGCTATTAGACTCGAATTTGAGCTGTTTTCCTTTGATAATCCTTGAGATGTTTCTACAACTTGATTGGAGTCCACCTGTGGTAAATTCAATTGATTGGACATGATTTGGAAAGGCACACACCTGTCTATAGAAGGCCCCACAGTTGACAGTGCATGTCAGAGCAAAAACCAAGCCATGAGGTCAAAGGAATTGTCCGTAGAGCTCCGAGACAGGATTGTGTTGAAGCACAGATCTGGGGAAGGAACCCCAAAAATGTCTGCAGCCTTGTAGGTCCCCAAGAACACAGTGTCCTCCAAAATTCTTAAATGGAAGACGTTGGAACCACCAAGATTCTTCCTAGAGCTTGCTGGCCGGTCAAACTGAGCAATCTGGGCAGAAGGGCTTTGGTCAGGGAGGTGACCAAGAACCCGATGGTCACTCTGACAGAGCTATAGAGTTCCTGTGATGAGATGGGAGAACCTAAGCACACAGCGAAGGCAACGCAGGAGTGGCTTCGCAACAAGTCTCTGAATGTCCCTGAGTGACCCACCCAGAGCCAGGACTTAAACCCGATCGAACATCTCTGGAGAGATCTGAAAATAGATGTGCAGCAACGCTCCCCATCCAACCTGACAGAGTTTGAGAGGTTCTGCAGAGAAAAATGGGAGAAACTCCCCAAATACAGGTGTGCCAAGCTTGTAGCATCATACCCAAGAAGACTCCAGGCTCTAATTGCTGCCAAAGGTGCTTCAACCAAGTACTTAGTAAAGGGTCTGAAAACTAAAGTTTTTAATCTTTTTTTGCCAAAAATTTAAAAATAAACGTTTTTGCTTAGTCGTTATGTGGTATTGTGTGTAAATTGATGACGGGAAATAAACAATTTAATCACTTTTTGAATACGGCTCTAACGTAACAAAATGTGGAAAAAGTAGGGGTCTGAATAATTTCCGAATGCACTGTATTTTTGTTAATTATTTTACTTTTAGAAATGTGTGTATTATTAGTGTTGCTGTGAATTGTTAGATACTACTGCAGTGTAGGAAAACAAGCATTTCGCTACACCCGCAATAACATCTGCTAAAAACGTGGTATTTGACCAATAAAATTTCACTTTGATTGTATTAGCAGATTACCACGTGTTCAAGAATGGCCTTTTTCCCTTCAATCAGATTACCTCTCAGTTTCGATTATTTGCAAATCAAATCATCTCCAAAATTCTTTCAAAACAAGACGTAGAAATTGGGTTGCGATTTCAGTTCAATCCACCAGAAAAGTGGGAACTCCTTCAAGGCTGGTGCTGTATGTTATGATGCAGCACACCTGCTGTATATGATTTCAAACATGTCCCTCCAGAGACATATGGGAATCTTTCTTCTTCCCCTCTTGTTTATCTTCCACCTGTTTTTTTTCTCTCTTCTTTTCACAGGACTTTCCTTCCCTCTCTCCTCTGTCTTGTCGCCTTCTCTTTTCTCCTCTCTCTCCTCCCCGTCCTCCTCTCCTCTGCTCTCTTCCACCACCTCTCCTCTTCTCTTTTACTCACCTCTCCTCCTCTCTTCTCCTCTTTTCCTCATCAACTCCATTCTCTCCTCTCCTCACCTCTCTTCCTCTTCTTCTCCTCCTCACCTATTTTCTCTTCTCCTCCTCTTCTCCTCCTCAACTCCATCCTCTCCTCACCTCACCTCTCGTCTTTTCCTCCCCTCCTCTACTTTACTCTCCACTCCTCTGCAATCGATCATGTCTGCTGGATGGAGAAATCTGATATTTATGACCTCCACACCAAAAGCATCGTCCTACAAGGTCTGACGTTGAAGAAACAACTCAATTAGATTTGGGCAGATATTAACAACAACAAGAAAAGGGGAACATAAAGGATCCTCCAGAGTGTATCCTGGGGAATTTATTTGACCTCCAGATGAAAGGAATGAAGTATATTTGGAAAACAAGATGGTGGACTTATGAATATAGCAGGCTACCTACAAAAAATATTTTATGTTCATGACAGACAACCATAAACTATCATAAAGTGAATATGGTACCTGTCATCTTGTCTCTGTGTTATTCTAGGATGTCTGTCATACAGAAGCACATGACCTTTAACCCATAACATTTAAAAAATATATATATATTTCACCCTTATTACAAGTTCTCATTTACAACTGCGACCTGGTCAAGATTTACATTTACATTTAAGTCATTTAGCAGACGCTCTTATCCAGAGCGACTTACAAATTGGTGCATTCACCTAATGACATCCAGTGGAACAGCCACTTTACAATAGTGCATCTAAATCTTTTAAGGGGGGGGGGGGGGGGCAGAAGGATTGCTTTATCCTATCCTAGGTATTCCTTGAAGAGGTGGGGTTTCAGGTGTCTCCGGAAGGTGGTGATTGACTCCGCTGTCCTGGCGTCGTGAGGGAGTTTGTTCCACCATTGGGGTGCCAGAGCAGCGAACAGTTTTGACTGGGCTGAGCGGGAACTGTACTTCCTCAGTGGTAGGGAGGCGAGCAGGCCAGAGGTGGATGAACGCAGTGCCCTTGTTTGGGTGTAGGGCCTGATCAGAGCCTGAAGATAAAGCAAAGCAGTCCGACACAAACAACAACACAGAGTTACACATGGAATAAACAAACGTATAGTCAATAACACAATAGAAAAGTATATATACAGTGTGTGCAAATGTAGAAAGATTAGGGAGGTTAGGCTATAAATAGGCCGTAGTGGCGAAGTAATTACAATTTAGCAATTAAACACTGCAGTGATAGATGTGCAGAAGATGAATGTGCAAGTAGAGATACTGGGTTGCAAAGGAGCAAAATAAATAAAATAACAATATGGGGATGAGGTAGGATGGATGGAACGGAGGGTGGAACAGAGCATCAAAAGGCTCCCGAGTGGCAGTCTCAGTGCAAGAGGTGTCACTACAGTCCCTGGTTCAATTCCAGGCTGTATCACATCCGGACATAATTGGGAGTCCCAAAGGGTGGCGCACAATTGACCCAGCGTCGCCCGGGTCAGAGATGGCGCCGGTGTAGACCGTCATTGTAAAATAAGAATTTGTTCTTAACAACTGACTTGCCTACTTAAATAAAATGTAAAAAAAATAAAGGACTACAGCGGAACATAGGAGACGGTCATGACCATCATAACAACATGAGTGAGTGGCCTCGACTGTCGTCAAAAACAATCAACCTCACTTTTGCCCCCACATCATCGTGGAACTATACATTTAGCTATTTTCACAGTACACGACACACATAGGGCTGAAGGAATTTCAGAATGAATATTGCCTCCAATCCCATCTCAGTGTAACTGACCTGTTTTATGTTGTTTTTTATGTGTTTATGGTCAGGGCATGTGTTTTGGGTGGGCAGTCTATGTTATCTGTTTCTATGTTGGTTTTGGGTTGCCTGGTATGGCTCTTGATTAGAGGCAGGTGGTTTGCGTTTTCCTCTAATTAAGAGTCATATTTAGGTAGGGCGTTCTCACTGTTTGTTTGTGGGTGATTGTCTTCCGTGTCTGTATGTTATTTCGTACCACACGGGACTGTTTCGGTTTATGTAGTCTGTTTCTATTTCGTGCGTTCTTCGTGTCTATGTAAGTTCTCATGTTTAGGTCAGTCTACGTCGTTTGTTATTTTGTATCATTTCAAGTGTAGTTCGTGTTCGTTTTTTCGTCTTGTTTAATAAATATGTGTTCAAACTTCGCTGCGCCTTGGTTCCCTCAATACTCCTCCTTTTCCGAAGATGGAGAGGAGGAGGATCGCCGTTACAGAATCACCCACCATACCAGAGCCAAGCAGCGGAGTCAACGGAGAAAGGGACAGGAAAAGAAGGAGCAATGGACATGGGACGATATATTGGACGGAAAGGGTTGCTACACATGGGAGGAGATCCTGGCTGGTAGGGATCGCCTCCCATGGGAACAGCTGGAGGCACTGAGGAGAGCAGAGGCTACCGGAGAGAGGAACCGGAGCTATGAGGGAACGCGTCTGGCACGGAAGCCCAAAAAGCCCGTAAGTAACTCCCAAAAATTTATTGGGGGGGGCTAGGAGGTAGTGGGCCAAGGGCAGGTAGGAGACCTGCGCCCACTTCCCAGGCTTACCGTGGAGAGCGGGAGTACGGGCAGGCGCCGTGTTACGCAGTAGAGCGCACGGTGTCTCCTGTACGAGTGCATAGCCCAGTGCGGGTTATTCCACCTCCCCGCACTGGTAGGGCTAGATTGGGTATTGAGCCAGGTGTCATGAGGCCGGCTCAACGCGTCTGGTCTCCAGTGCGTCTCCTCGGGCCGGCATACATGGCACCTGCCTTACGCATGGTTTCCCCGGTTCGCCTACATAGCCCGGTGCGGGTTATTCCACCTCCCCGCACTGGTCGGGCAACCGGGAGTATTCAACCAGGTAAGGTTGGGCAGGCTCAATGCTCAAGAGTGCCAGTACGCCTCCACGGTCCGGTATTTCCGGCGCCACCTCCCCGCCCCAGCCTAGTACCTACAGTGCCTACACTACGCACTAGGCTATCAGTGCGTCTCCTGAGCCCAGTTCCTCCTCCACGCACTCTCTCTGTAGTGCGTGTATCCAGTTCGGTGCCTCCAGTTCCGGCACCACGCACAAAGCCTCCTGTGCGTCTCCAGAGCCCTGAACACACTGTATATTCTCCCCCTACTAATCCTGATGTGCTTGTCCTCAGCCCGGTGTCACCAGTGCCGGTACCTCGCATCAGGTATAGAGTGGGCTTTGAGAATGCAGTGTGCCCTGTCCCTGCTCCCCGCACTAGTAGGAAGGTGCTTATCCTTAGCCCGGTGCCTCCAGTTCCGGCACCACGCACCAGGTCTACAGTGCGCCGTATCCGGCCAGAGCCATCCGTCTCCCCAGCGCCATCTGAGCCATCCGTCTCCCCAGCGCCATCTGAGCCATCCGTCTCCCCAGCGCCATCTGAGCCATCCGTCTCCCCAGCGCCATCTGAGCCATCCGTCTCCCCAGCGCCATCTGAGCCATCCGTCTCCCCAGCGCCGTCTGAGCCATCCGTCTGCCAGGAGCCTGCAAAGCCGCCCGTCTGCCATGAGCCTGCAAAGCCGCCCGTCTGCCATGAGCCTACAGAGCCATCCGCCAGACAGGAGCCGCTAGAGCCGTCAGCCAGACAGGAGCCGCCAGAGCCGTCAGCCAGACAGGAGCCGCCAGAGCCCTCAGCCAGACAGGATCCGCCAGAGCCGCCAACCAGACAGGATCCGCCAGAGCCGCCAACCAGACAGGATCCGCCAGAGCCGCCAACCAGACAGGATCTGCCAGAGCCGCCAACCAGACAGGATCTGCCAGAGCCGCCAACCAGACAGGATCTGCCAGAGCCGCCAACCAGACAGGATCTGCCAGAGCCGCCAACCAGACAGGATCTGCCAGAGCCGCCAGAGAGCCATGAGCAGCCAGAGCCGCCAGAGAGCCATGAGCAGCCAGAGCCGCCAGAGAGCCATGAGCAGCCAGAGCCGCCAGAGAGCCATGAGCAGCCAGAGCCGCCAGAGAGCCATGAGCAGCCAGAGCCGTCAGAGAGCCATGAGCAGCCAGAGCCGTCAGAGAGCCATGAGCGTCGAGAGCCGTCAGAGAGCCATGAGCGTCGAGAGCCGTCAGCCTGCCATGAGCGTCGAGAGCCGTCAGCCTGCCATGAGCGTCGAGAGCCGTCAGCCTGCCATGAGCGTCGAGAGCCGTCAGCCTGCCATGAGCGTCGAGAGCCGTCAGCCTGCCATGAGCGTCGAGAGCCGTCAGCCTGCCATGAGCGTCGAGAGCCGTCAGCCTGCCATGAGCGTCGAGAGCCGTCAGCCTGCCATGAGCGTCGAGAGCCGTCAGCCTGCCATGAGCGTCGAGAGCCGTCAGCCTGCATAGACCTGCCAGAGTCCCTCAGCCAGGATCTGCCAGAGTATATCAGCCGGGACCTGCCCCTTGTCCCGGTGCTGCCCCTTGTCCCGGTGCTGCCCCTTGTCCCGGTGCTGCCCCTTGTCCCGGTGCTGCCCCTTGTCCCGGTGCTGCCCCTTGTCCCGGTGCTGCCCCTTGTCCCGGTGCTGCCCCTTGTCCCGGTGCTGCCCCTTGTCCCGGTGCTGCCCCTTGTCCCGGTGCTGCCCCTTGTCCCGGTGCTGCCCCTTGTCCCGGTGCTGCCCTTTGTCCCGGTGCTGCCCTTTGTCCCGGTGCTGCCCCTTGTCCCGGTGCTGCCCCTTGTCCCGGTGCTGCCCCTTGTCCCGGTGCTGCCCCTTGTCCCGGTGCTGCCCCTTGTCCCGGTGCTGGCCGTTTATTTAGGGGATGTGAGTTTTAGGGTGGTCATTGGGAGGGGAAGACAGAAGCAGGGAGTGACTATGGTGGTGTGGGGACAGCGTCCTGAGCCGGAGCCACCACCGTGGTCAACTGCCCACCCAGACCCTCCCCTGGACTTTGTGCTGGTGCGCCCGGCGTTCGCACCTTGAGGGGGGGGGTTCTGTAACGGTCCTGACCTGTTTTATGTTGTTTTTTATGTGTTTATGGTCAGGGCATGTGTTTTGGGTGGGCAGTCTATGTTATCTGTTTCTATGTTGGTTTTGGGTTGCCTGGTATGGCTCTTGATTAGAGGCAGGTGGTTTGCGTTTTCCTCTAATTAAGAGTCATATTTAGGTAGGGCGTTCTCACTGTTTGTTTGTGGGTGATTGTCTTCCGTGTCTGTATGTTATTTCGTACCACACGGGACTGTTTCGGTTTATGTAGTCTGTTTCTATTTCGTGCGTTCTTCGTGTCTATGTAAGTTCTCATGTTTAGGTCAGTCTACGTCGTTTGTTATTTTGTATCATTTCAAGTGTAGTTCGTGTTCGTTTTTTCGTCTTGTTTAATAAATATGTGTTCAAACTTCGCTGCGCCTTGGTTCCCTCAATACTCCTCCTTTTCCGAAGATGGAGAGGAGGAGGATCGCCGTTACACTCAGGCTCTACACTAAACACGTGTTCTATTCATGAGGTGTAAGTCAGTAGTAACAGCAATGTATGCGTCCCAAATGGCAGCCTAGTCCCTAAGTGGTGCACTACATTAGATGGACCCTGGTCTAAAGTAGTGCACCATGAAGGGAATAGTGTGCTATTTTGGACGCAGGCCCCTGGTATTAACACTGTGAATACATTAGACCTCGAGGCATGCAGAGCACATGCTGTGTGTAATCAATTAGGCTGTTTAGTTTCAGGTGCAGATTTTGAATTTTACAGGACACGATTTGGGACGTAGCTTGGTGCCCTAGCTATCCGGATGCTTGCCGGCTTTTCTAAGTGTTTCACTGCTTATCTTCAGGGTCGAACACAGCTTTACCCTTGATTACTGCATCAGTATTACTGCACAGCCCTCAAAGACATAATATTAACACACACACACAGCATGCACACACACACAGGCACACACACGCACACACACACACCTGTTGGTACAGATGAATACAAATGATTACCACTGACGGTGTTATTTAGCACCACTGTGCTTGTAAAGACAAGGTAGGGCAAAGTTGTCAAGAATAATGTGTATTCCAAAAATGAATCAGATGGCATACAGAATGAAAAAAAAAACCCCACAAAAATCGACTCAAAATTATAGACTCAGTTTCTTAAACATAAATTAAGATGCAAAATCAAGAAACCATTGGCTCTATCCGCATCGTGGAAGTTCAGCGTTTCAGCGTGATTGAAATGTAAAGCCTGTCGCGTAATCTGTAAGGAATCATCCATCTGTTAAGCTTCAGCCATCTGTAATGAATCAGCCATCTGTAAGGAATCAGCCATCTGTAACTCTTCAGCCATATGTAAGGCTTCAGCCATGTGTAACTCTTCAGCCATGTGTAACTCTTCAGCCATCTGTAACTCTTCAGCCATATGTAACTCTTCAGCCATCTGTAACTCTTCAGCCATCTGTAACTCTTCAGCCATCTGTAACTCTGCAGTCATCTGTAAGGCTTCAGCCATCTGTAACTCTTCAGCCATCTGTAAGGCTTCAGCCATCTGTAACTCTTCAGCCATCTGTAGCTCTGCAGCCATCTGTAAGGCTTCAGCCATCTGTAACTCTTCAGCCATGTGTAACTCTTCAGCCATCTGTAAGGCTTCAGCCATCTGTAACTCTTCAGCCATCTGTAACTCTTCAGCCATCTGTAACTCTTCAGCCATATGTAAGGCTTCAGCCATCTGTAACTCTTCAGCCATCTGTAACTATTCAGCCATCTGTAACTCTTCAGCCATGTGTAACTCTTCAGCCATCTGTAACTCTTCAGCCATCTGTAACTCTTCAGCCATCTGTAACTCTTCAGCCATCTGTAACTCTTCAGCCATATGTAAGGCTTCAGCCATCTGTAACTCTTCAGCCATCTGTAACTCTTCAGCCATCTGTAACTCTTCAGCCATCTGTAACTCTTCAGCCATCTGTAACTCTTCAGCCATCTGTAAGGCTTCATCCATCTGCAACTCTTCAGCCATCTGTAAGGCTTCAGCCATCTGTAACTCTTCAGCCATCTGTAACTCTTCAGCCATCTGTAAGGCTTCAGCCATCTGTAACTCTTCAGCCATGTGTAACTCTTCAGCCATCTGTAACTCTTCAGCCATCTGTAACTCTTCAGCCAGTTAGAGTTCCGACCGTGCAGTAATATCTAACAAGTAATCTAACAATTTCACAACAGCTACCTTATACACACACAAGTGTAAAGGAATGAATAAGAATATGTCCATATAAATATATGGATGAGCCGAATGACATAGGCAAGATGCAGCAGATGGTATAGAGTACAGTATATACATATGAGATGAGTAATGTAGGGTATGTAAACATTATATAAAGTGGCATTGTTTAAAGAGTCTAGTGACACATTCATTACATCCAATTTTTTGTTATTAAAGAGGCTAGAGATGAGTCAGTATGTTGGCAGCAGCCACTCAATGTTATTGGTGGCTGTTTAACAGTCTGATGGACATGAGATAGAAGCTGTTTTTTGTGTACAAATGGTACATTGAGATGGTTGGAACATCTCCAGCAAGCTGACAATAAACAATGATTCATTTAAGTATGACTTTGAGTGTCCCTGGTCATTTCCACGACAAAATGCTGTTCCATGGTTCCTGTCCTTTAAGGTCCTCTATGTACGCTCTTAGAAAAAAGGGTTGTTTGGGGTTCCATATAGAACCGTTTTGTTGTTCGGGGTTCCATATAGAACCGCTTTGTTGTTCGGGGTTCCATATAGAACCGTTTTGTTGTTCGGGGTTCCATATAGAACCTGTTGGTTGTTCTGGGTTCTATATAGAACCGTTTGTATGTTTGGGGTTCCATATAGAACCTTTTGGTTGTTTGGGGTTCCATATAGAACCGTTTTGTTGTTCGGGGTTCCATATAGAACCGTTTGTTTGTTTTGGGTTCCATATAGAACCTTTTGGTTGTTCGGGGTTCCATATAGAACCGTTTGTTTGTTTTGGGTTCCATATAGAACCGTTTGTTTGTTTTGGGTTCCATATAGAACCTTTTGGTTGTTTGGGGTTCCATATAGAACCGTTTTGTTGTTCGGGGTTCCATATAGAACCGTTTGTTTGTTTTGGGTTCCATATAGAACCTGTTGGTTGTTCTGGGTTCTATATAGAACCGTTTGTTTGTTTTGGGTTCCATATAGAACCTTTTGGTTGTTCGGGGTTCCATATAGAACCGTTTGTTGTTTTGGGTTCCATATAGAACCTTTTGGTTGTTCTGGGTTCTATATAGAACCTTTTTGTTGTTCGGGGTTCCGTATAGAACCTTTTGGTTTTTTGGATGACAACCAGAGAGAGAGAAAAGCATACAATCTTAGTTAAAAAAGGTGGTTCTACTGTATATAGAACCTTTTGGTCTATTCAAATGTAACTGCCATTCCGATTCAAAAACCAATTGCCATTCCAGCATGACAATACAAAATGACTGTGATTGAACCAGCTTACAAGTAGCCTTAAGCCTTTCGATGTACTTAGGTAAGCAACGTTGATTATTTAACCCTCCTGCTGTGTTCCGGTCAAATTGGACCGATTTACAAGTTTTCTCTCTGAAAAATATAGTTAATTTAATCTGATTTTCATAAGTTTCCATGACTTTGTCCACACAGGGCATCTAAAAACACAAAATACATGTTGATGATTTTGGGTATTTTATTTAACGTTAGTACACCTGTGGTGTCATTGGAAATGAATGGGTGAGACTACAATTAGTGTATAAAATTGAGTTCAGCCACATGCCCATTCATCAGATGGACACACTTCCTCTCCCAGACCCACACATTCATGTGTATTTGAGCACACACACACACCTCACTCCCTTTCTTGGCTTCCATGGAAACCCCCATGGGAACCTTTCCCCAATAGAATGTTTCCCCCACGGGAACCTTTCCCCAATAGAATGTTTCCCCCACGGGAACCTTTCCCCAATAGAGTCTTTCCCCCACGGGAACCACACCTGTTGGAATTCTCACAAACAATCTCAACATTGTTTCAATAATATATAGAACTTTTCTCACAGCTCTGGTATATCAAGCTTTTTTGAGGTCTTGCTCACAATTCATTCTGTGGCAGCACAATGACCAAACGATCTACTGTATGTGAGGCTCTTGATCATATCTTTGATCATGACACTGGTGAGGAGGAGAGCGTCTTTATTAAACTTTGACACAAAGTGATCTGTGATAAAGAGCACAATATGTTCCATCTGAGTATTTTATAATCAAAATAATCCATACATTATGCTTTTATTTACTCAGAAACGAGTTGTATGAGCTCAGGTCCATGAGACCTACAGGCCATAAATAACAAATAGAAGTTCAAAACGTGTCATGTTCACAAGAACTTAAGTTGATAAAAAGATCTAACACAACATTATGTGATAATATATGTATTATTATGGATTTATAATCAGCTATAATGAGGACGGTCATTTTGAACCGGGAACACAGAATGAATTAACATGAAACGAACGCAACAGGGTTAATTCAAATATATGAAGCAGGAGCGGCAGGCAGCAGGGTAGCCTAGTGGTTAGAGCGTAGAGGCGGCAGGTAGCCTAGTGGTTAGAGTGTAGAGGCAGCAGGCAGCAGGGTAGCCTAGTGGTTAGAGTGTAGAGGCGGCAGGCAGCAGGGTAGCCTAGTGGTTAGAGCGTAGAGGCAGCAGGTAGCCTAGTGGTTAGAGCGTAGAGGCAGCAGGCAGCAGGGTAGCCTAGTGGTTAGAGCGTAGAGGCAGCAGGTAGCCTAGTGGTTAGAGCGTAGAGGCAGCAGGCAGCAGGGTAGCCTAGTGGTTAGAGCGTAGAGGCGGCAGGTAGCAGGGTAGCCTAGTGCTTAGAGTGTAGAGGCAGCAGGTAGCCTAGTGGTTAGAGCGTAGAGGCAGCAGGCAGCAGGGTAGCCTAGTGGTTAGAGCGTAGAGGCAGCAGGTAGCCTAGTGGTTAGAGCGTAGAGGCAGCAGGGTAGCCTAGTGGTTAGAGCGTAGAGGCAGCAGGTAGCCTAGTGGTTAGAGCGTAGAGGCAGCAGGCAGCAGGGTAGCCTAGTGGTTAGAGCGTAGAGGCAGCAGGTAGCCTAGTGGTTAGAGCGTAGAGGCAGCAGGCAGCAGGGTAGCCTAGTGGTTAGAGCGTAGAGGCGGCAGGTAGCAGGGTAGCCTAGTGGTTAGAGTGTAGAGGCGGCAGGCAGCAGGGTAGCCTAGTGGTTAGAGCGTAGAGGCGGCAGGCAGCAGGGTAGCCTAGTGGTTAGAGCGTAGAGGCGGCAGGTAGCAGGGTAGCCTAGTGGTTAGAGTGTAGAGGCGGCAGGTAGCCTAGTGGTTAGAGCGTAGAGGCAGCAGGTAGCCTAGTGGTTAGAGTGTAGAGGCGGCAGGTAGTCTAGTGGTTAGAGTGTAGAGGCGGCAGGTAGCCTAGTGGTAAGAGTGTAGAGGCGGCAGGTAGCCTAGTGGTTAGAGCGTAGAGGCAGCAGGTAGTCTAGTGGTTAGAGTGTAGAGGCGGCAGGTAGTCTAGTGGTTAGAGCGTTGGACTATTAACCGAAAGGTTGCAAGTTCAAATCCCTGAGCTGACAAGGTAAAAATCTGTCGTTCTGCCCCTGAACAAGTCAGTTAACCAACTGTTCCTAGGCCGTCATTGCAAATAAGAATTTGTTCTTAAAACTTCTTATGGCTGCAAGGGGCAGCACTGAGTAACCTGGAAAGAGGTGGCCATTTCAAACGGCCTCCTACTCAATTCTTGCTCGTACAATATGCATATTATCATTTCTATTGGATAGAAAACACTCTCTAGTTTCTTAAACCGTTTGAATTATTTCTCTAAGTGAACCAGAACTCTTTCTGCAGCCCATTTCCTATCCGGAAGTGAGATTTCCAAATGCGAGGTCTTTTTTCAAGAGCTTGTCTATAAAAGGGCATGTCACTTGGGACCATAGAAACACGTCATACGCCTTCCCCTGGGTGTCATGCGGAAGTGAGAGCAGAAAGGACTTGAATATCTCGTTCAGGGATTGAATACAGCCTCTTGGAGTGAGAGGACCGCCATAATTTTTTTTCTCGAAGGCGCGAAGTTGGACCTTGTATTGCCTCCTGGAAAACCGTCGTTATAGGTGAATATAATCTCCGGCTTCGATTTTACTTGATACATGTCACAATATCATCCTAAAGTATGTTTTTTCAATACAGTTTAATTATATTATTGAAATTTATTCGGGACTTTAGACGTGATGCGTTGGAAGAATTTTTTCAAGAAGGAGAGGTTAGCGCCGCACGGCCAGTGTGCTTGCTAATTCAAGAGGGAAATAGTTCGTTCTGGATCCAAACAAAGACCGTTCTGGACAATGGACCCCTTTACAACATTCTGATGGAAGATCAACAAAGATAAGGACCCAATTTGGGATGCTATTTAATATATCTGTCGAGCTGTGCTATCGCTACCGATTACTTGCAATTAATGCCGTTGTGTGTTAGCCATTGCAGTAAGCTAATATAACGATATATTGTGTTTTCGCTGTAAAACACTTAAAAAATCGGAAATATTGGCTCTATTCACAAGATCTTTGTCTTTCATTTTGCTATACACCATATATTTTTCTGAAATGTTTTATGATGAGTAATTAGGTAGTTGACGTTGGTGTCTGTATTTACTCTGGCTACTCCCGTGCTATTTCTGACTGTAGCTATGATGGTAGCATCAATGTAAAACTGATTTATAGCTCAAATATGCAAATTTTTCGAACAAAATATAGATTTATTGTGTAACATGTTATAGGACTGTCATCTGAGAAAGTTGTTTCTAGGTTTGTTTGGTTGGATCTTGGTTAGTTAGGTTGGCTTTGTGCAAGCTACCTGTGCTGTAAAAAATGTTTGTCCTCTTTTGTATTTGGTGGTGAACTAACATAAATATACGTGGTGTTTTTGCTGTAAAACATTTTAAAAATCGGACACGTTGGCCGGATTAACAAGATGTTTATCTTTCAAATGCTGTATTGGACTTGTTAATGTGTGAAAGTTGAATATTTCTAAAAAATAGATTTTGAATTTCGCGCCCTGCAATAGAGCTGGATGTTGTCATAAGTGTACCGATGTCGGGACAGCCCGCCTAACAGGTTAAAAGTTGAAAAACAACAGGTCTGGGACAGGTGGCGGTTCCATAACCGCAGGCAGAACAGCTGAAACCGGAACAGCAGCAAGGCCAGGCGGACTGGGGACAGCAAGGAGCCACCACGCCCGGCAGTCCCGACGTATGGTCCCAGGGCTCAGGTCCTCCGAGAGAAAGAAAGAGAGAAGGAGAAAATTAGAGAGAGCCAAGATTTTCAAAATGTTCATAAATGACAAGCATGGTCAAATAATAATCAGGAATAAATCTCAGTTGGCTTTTCATAGCCGATCATTAAGAGTTGAAAACAGCAGGTCTGGGACTGGTAGGGGTTCCGTAACCGCAGGCAGAACAGTTGAAACTGGAATAGCAGCAAGGCCAGGCGGACTGGGGACAGCAAGGAGTCAACATGCCCGGTAGTCCTGACGTATGGTCCTAGGGCTCAGGTTCTCAGAGAGAGAGAAAGAAAGAGAGAACGAGAGAATTAGAGAAAGCATACTTAAATTCACACAGGACACTGGATAAGACAGGAGAAGTACTCCAGGTATAACCAACTGACCCTAGCCCCCCGACACAAACTACTGCAGCATAAATACTGGAGGCTGAGACAGGAGCGGTCAGGAGACACTGTGGCCCCATCCGAAGATACCACCAGACAGGGCCAAATAGGAAGGATATAACCCCACCCACTTTGCCAAAGCACAGCCCCCGCACCACTGGGGGGATATCTTCAACCACCAATTTATAATCCTGAGACAAGGCCGAGTATAGCCAACAAAGATCTCCACCACAGCACAAACCAAGGGGGGGGCGCCAACCCAGACAGGAAGATCACGTCAGTAACTCAACCCACTCAAGTGACGCACCCCTCCCAGGGACGGCATGAAAGAGCACCAGTAAGCCAGTGACTCAGCCCCTGTAATAGGGTTAGAGGCAGAGAATCCCAGTGGAGAGAGGGGAACCGGCCAGGCAGAGACAGCAAGGGCGGTTCGTTGCTCCAGAGCCTTTCCGTTCACCTTCACACTCCTGGGCCAGACTACACTCAATCATATGACCTACTGAAGAGATAAGTCTTCAGTAAAGACTTAAAGGTTGAGACCGAGTCTGCGTCTCTCACATGGGTAGGCAGACTTGCCTAGTTAAAAAAACAATATATATATTAAATATATTAAATATATTAAAAAAGCCAAAGTCATATGATAAACTATAGGCTACATAAAGTTTCAACGTTATTAGAATATTTGCAACTTTGTAAGCTAACATTAGCTAGCTAAACAGAAAAAGCAAGGTTACTTTAATTTGACACTTTACAAACTAGTCAGCTAACCCTTTAAAATATATATATATATATTTAATATAGGATTTGCCAAATAGTGCTAATGACCCAGAATGACTTTGGCAATTAGCTAATTGTTTCATTCAGTATTTCAGTGTGAAGTAAATTAAGGGGACTGTTGTTGAGTCAGAGGAGGTATTTTCTGAGAGTGTGGTATGTGAAGGTGTTTAACGACCGTCGTCGGGAGAAGGAGAAGAGGACCAAGGTGCAGCGTGGTAAGTATTCATAATACGTTATTTAATTAAATATGAACACTCTAACCAAAACAACAACACGACAAACTAACAGTTCTGTAAGGTGACGACAAACACTAAACAGAAAATAATCACCTTCAACTCAAAGTGGGAAAAACAGGCTAAATAAATATGGTTCTCAAACAGAGACAACGATAGACAGCTGCCTCTGATTGAGAACCACACACGGCCAAACACAAAGAAATAGACAACATAGAACACCAGACATAGAATGCCCACCCAAACTCACGCCCTGACCAACCAAAATATAGACATACAACGGATCTCTACGGTCAGGGTGTGCCCGGGTGTTGTTGGAGATGCATCTGAATGTGTTAAATAACATTCCTCCATATTGGAACCAGCACTTACAGCACATTCCCTTGGCCAGACTACTGTTGATGAGGGGGTTTTATTACTGTTGATGAGGGGGTTATATTACTGTTGATGAGGGGGTTATATTACCGTTGATGAGGGGGTTATATTACTGTTGATGAGGGGGGTTTATTACTGTTGATGAGGGGGTTTATTACTGTTGATGAGGGGGTTATATTACTGTTGAAGAGGGGGTTATACTACTGTTGATGAGGGGGTTATAATACTGTTGATGAGGGGCTTATATTACTGTTGATGAGGGGGTTATATTACTGTTGATGAGGGGGTTTTATTACTGTTGATGAGGGGGTTATATTACTGTTGATGAGGGGGTTATATTACCGTTGATGAGGGGGTTATATTACTGTTGATGAGGGGGGTTTATTACTGTTGATGAGGGGGTTTTATTACTGTTGATGAGGGGGTTATATTACTGTTGAAGAGGGGGTTATACTACTGTTGATGAGGGGGTTATAATACTGTTGATGAGGGGGTTATATTACTGTTGATGAGGGGGTTATATTACTGTTGATGAGGGGGTTATATTACTGTTGATGAGGGGGTTATATTACTGTTGATGAGGGGGTTATATTACTGTTGATGAGGGGGTTATATTACTGTTGATGAGGGGGTTATATTACTGTTGATGAGGGGGTTATATTACTGTTGATGAAGGTGTTTTATTACTGTTGATGAGGGGGTTATAATACTGTTGATGAGGGGGTTATATTACTGTTGATGAGGGGGTTATACTACTGTTGATGAGGGGGTTATATTACTGTTGATGAGGGGAGTTTAATACTGTTGATGAAGGTGTTTTATTACTGTTGATGAGGGGGTTATATTACTCTTGATGAGGGGGTTATACTACTGTTGATGAGGGGGTTATATTACTGTTGATGAGGGTGTTATATTACTGTTGATGAGGGGGGTTATACTACTGTTGATGAGGGGGGTTTATTACTGTTGATGAGGGGGTTATATTACTGTTGATGAGGGGGTTATATTACTGTTGATGAGGGGGTTTTATTACTGTTGATGAGGGGGTTATATTACTGTTGATGAGGGGGTTATATTACCGTTGATGAGGGGGTTATATTACTGTTGATGAGGGGGGTTTATTACTGTTGATGAGGGGGTTTTATTACTGTTGATGAGGGGGTTATATTACTGTTGAAGAGGGGGTTATACTACTGTTGATGAGGGGGTTATAATACTGTTGATGAGGGGGTTATATTACTGTTGATGAGGGGGTTATATTACTGTTGATGAGGGGGTTATAATACTGTTGATGAGGGGGTTATATTACTGTTGATGAGGGGGTTATAATACTGTTGATGAGGGGGTTATATTATTGTTGATGAGGGGGTTATAATACTGTTGATGAGGGGGTTATATTACTGTTGATGAGGGGGTTATTTTACTGTTGATGAGGGTGTTATTTTACTGTTGATGAGGGTGTTATAATACTGTTGATGAGGGTGTTATTTTACTGTTGATGAGGGGGTTATAATACTGTTGATGAGGGGGTTATATTACTCTTGATGAGGGGAGTTTAATACTGTTGATGAGGGGGTTATAATACTGTTGATGAGAGTGTTATATTACTGTTGATGAGGGGGTTATATTACTGTTGATGAGGGGGTTATATTACTGTTGATGAGGGGGTTATATTACTGTTGATGAGGGGGTTATATTACTGTTGATGAGGGGGTTATATTACTGTTGATGAGGGGGTTATATTACTGTTGATGAGGGGGTTATATTACTGTTGATGAAGGTGTTTTATTACTGTTGATGAGGGGGTTATAATACTGTTGATGAGGGGGTTATATTACTGTTGATGAGGGGGTTATACTACTGTTGATGAGGGGGTTATATTACTGTTGATGAGGGGAGTTTAATACTGTTGATGAAGGTGTTTTATTACTGTTGATGAGGGGGTTATATTACTCTTGATGAGGGGGTTATACTACTGTTGATGAGGGGGTTATATTACTGTTGATGAGGGTGTTATATTACTGTTGATGAGGGGGGTTATACTACTGTTGATGAGGGGGGTTTATTACTGTTGATGAGGGGGTTATATTACTGTTGATGAGGGGGTTATATTACTGTTGATGAGGGGGTTTTATTACTGTTGATGAGGGGGTTATATTACTGTTGATGAGGGGGTTATATTACCGTTGATGAGGGGGTTATATTACTGTTGATGAGGGGGGTTTATTACTGTTGATGAGGGGGTTTTATTACTGTTGATGAGGGGGTTATATTACTGTTGAAGAGGGGGTTATACTACTGTTGATGAGGGGGTTATAATACTGTTGATGAGGGGGTTATATTACTGTTGATGAGGGGGTTATATTACTGTTGATGAGGGGGTTATAATACTGTTGATGAGGGGGTTATATTACTGTTGATGAGGGGGTTATAATACTGTTGATGAGGGGGTTATATTATTGTTGATGAGGGGGTTATAATACTGTTGATGAGGGGGTTATATTACTGTTGATGAGGGGGTTATTTTACTGTTGATGAGGGTGTTATTTTACTGTTGATGAGGGTGTTATAATACTGTTGATGAGGGTGTTATTTTACTGTTGATGAGGGGGTTATAATACTGTTGATGAGGGGGTTATATTACTCTTGATGAGGGGAGTTTAATACTGTTGATGAGGGGGTTATAATACTGTTGATGAGAGTGTTATATTACTGTTGATGAGGGGGTTATATTACTGTTGATGAGGGGGTTATATTACTGTTGATGAGGGGGTTATATTACTGTTGATGAGGGGGTTATATTACTGTTGATGAAGGTGTTTTATTACTGTTGATGAGGGGGTTATTATACTGTTGATGAGGGGGTTATATTACTGTTGATGAGGGGGTTATACTACTGTTGATGAGGGGGTTATATTACTGTTGATGAGGGGAGTTTAATACTGTTGATGAAGGTGTTTTATTACTGTTGATGAGGGGGTTATATTACTGTTGATGAGGGGGTTATAATACTGTTGATGAGGGGGTTATATTACTGTTGATGAGGGTGTTATATTACTGTTGATGAGGGGGGTTATACTACTGTTGATGAGGGGGGTTTATTACTGTTGATGAGGGGGTTATATTACTGTTGATGAGGGGGTTATATTACTGTTGATGAGGGGGTTTTATTACTGTTGATGAGGGGGTTATATTACTGTTGATGAGGGGGTTATATTACCGTTGATGAGGGGGTTATATTACTGTTGATGAGGGGGGTTTATTACTGTTGATGAGGGGGTTTTATTACTGTTGATGAGGGGGTTATATTACTGTTGATGAGGGGGTTATATTACTGTTGATGAGGGGGTTATATTACTGTTGATGAGGGTGTTATATTACTGTTGATGAGGGGATTATATTACTGTTGATGAGGGTGTTATATTACTGTTGATGAGGGGGTTATAATACTGTTGATGAGGGTGTTATATTACTGTTGATGAGGGGGTTATATTACTGTTGATGAGGGGGTTATAATACTGTTGATGAGGTTGTTAAATTACTGTTGATGAGGGGGTTATATTACTGTTGATGAGGGGGTTATAATACTGTTGATGAGGGGGTTATATTACTGTTGATGAGGGGGTTATAATACTGTTGATGAGGGGGTTATATTACTGTTGATGAGGGGGTTATATTACTGTTGATGAGGGTGTTATACTTCTGTTTATGAGGGGGTTATATTACTGTTGATGAGGGGGTTATATTACTGTTGATGAGGGGTGTTTATTATTGTTGATGAGGGGGTTATATTACTGTTGATGAGGGGGTTATATTACTGTTGATGAGGGGTGTTTATTACTGTTGATGAGGGGGTTATATTACTGTTGATGAGGGCATTTTATTACTGTTGATGAGGGGGTTATAATACTGTTGATGAGGGGGTTATAATACTGTTGATGAGGGGGGTTTAATACTGTTGATGAGGGGGGTTTAATACTGTTGATGAGGGGGGTTATAATACTGTTGATGAGGGGGTTATAATACTGTTGATGAGGGGGGTTATAATACTGTTGATGAGGGGGGTTATAATACTGTTGATGAGGGGGGTTATAATACTGTTGATGAGGGGGGTTTAATACTGTTGATGAGGGGGGTTATAATACTGTTGATGAGGGGGTTATAATACTGTTGATGAGGGGGTTATAATACTGTTGATGAGGGGGGTTTAATACTGTTGATGAGGGGGTTATAATACTGTTGATGAGGGGGGTTTAATACTGTTGATGAGGGGGGTTTAATACTGTTGATGAGGGGGGTTATAATACTGTTGATGAGGGGGTTATAATACTGTTGATGAGGGGGGTTATAATACTGTTGATGAGGGGGGTTATAATACTGTTGATGAGGGGGGTTATAATACTGCTGATGAGGGGGGTTTAATACTGTTGATGAGGGGGGTTATAATACTGTTGATGAGGGGGTTATAATACTGTTGATGAGGGGGGTTATAATACTGTTGATGAGGGGGTTATATTACTGTTGATGAGGGTGTTATATTACTGTTGATGAGGGGGGTTTATTACTGTTGATGAGGGGGTTATATTACTGTTGATGAGGGGGTTATATTACTGTTGATGAGGGGGTTATACTACTGTTGATGAGGGGGTTATATTACTGTTGATGAGGTGGGTTTATTACTGTTGATGAGGGGGGATTATTACTGTTGATGAGGGGGTTATAATACTGTTGATGAGGGGGTTATATTACTGTTGATGAGGGGGTTATAATACTGTTGATGAGGGGGTTATATTACTCTTGATGAGGGGGTTATATTACTGTTGATGAGGGGGTTATATTACTGTTGATGAGGGGGTTATACTACTGTTGATGAGGGGGTTATACTACTGTTGATGAGGGTGTTAAATTATTGTTGATGAGGGGGTTATAATACTGTTGATGAGGGGGTTATATTACTGTTGATGAGGGGGTTATATTACTGTTGATGAGGGGGTTATATTACTCTTGATGAGGGGGTTATATTACTGTTGATGAGGGGGTTATACTACTCTTGATGAGGGGGTTATATTACTGTTGATGAGGTGGTTATATTACTCTTGATGAGGGGGTTATATTACTGTTGATGAGGGTGTTATATTACTGTTGATGAGGGGGTTATACTACTCTTGATGAGGGGGTTATATTACTGTTGATGAGGGGGTTATATTACTCTTGATGAGGGGGTTATATTACTGTTGATGAGGGGGTTATACTACTGTTGATGAGGGGGTTATATTACTGTTGATGAGGGGGTTATATTACTGTTGATGAGGGGGTTATACTACTGTTGATGAGGGGGGTTTATTACTGTTGATGAGGGGGTTATACTACTGTTGATGAGGGGGTTATACTACTGTTGATGAGGGTGTTAAATTATTGTTGATGAGGGGGTTATACTACTGTTGATGAGGGGGTTATACTACTGTTGATGAGGGTGTTAAATTACTGTTGATGAGGGGGTTATAATACTGTTGATGAGGGGGTTATATTACTGTTGATGAGGGGGTTATATTACTGTTGATGAGGGGGTTATATTACTCTTGATGAGGGGGTTATATTACTGTTGATGAGGGGGTTATACTACTGTTGATGAGGGTGTTATAATACTGTTGATGAGGGTGTTATAATACTGTTGATGAGGGGGTTAAATTATTGTTGATGAGGGGGTTATACTACTGTTGATGAGGGGGTTATACTACTGTTGATGAGGGTGTTAAATTATTGTTGATGAGGGGGTTATACTACTGTTGATGAGGGTGTTAAATTATTGTTGATGAGGGGGTTATACTACTGTTGATGAGGGTGTTAAATTATTGTTGATGAGGGGGTTATACTACTGTTGATGGGGGGGTTATATTAATGTTGATGAGGGGGTTATATTACTGTTGATGAGGGGGTTATATTAATGTTGATGAGGGGGTTAAATTATTGTTGATGAGGGGGTTATACTACTGTTGATGAGGGGGTTATACTACTGTTGATGAGGGTGTTAAATTACTGTTGATGAGGGGGTTATAATACTGTTGATGAGGGGGTTATATTACTGTTGATGAGGGGGTTATATTACTGTTGATGAGGGGGTTATATTACTCTTGATGAGGGGGTTATATTACTGTTGATGAGGGGGTTATACTACTGTTGATGAGGGTGTTATAATACTGTTGATGAGGGTGTTATAATACTGTTGATGAGGGGGTTAAATTATTGTTGATGAGGGGGTTATACTACTGTTGATGAGGGGGTTATACTACTGTTGATGAGGGTGTTAAATTATTGTTGATGAGGGGGTTATACTACTGTTGATGAGGGTGTTAAATTATTGTTGATGAGGGGGTTATATTACTGTTGATGAGGGGGTTAAATTATTGTTGATGAGGGGGTTATATTACTGTTGATGAGGGGGTTATATTACTGTTGATGAGGGGGTTATACTACTGTTGATGAGGGGGGTTTATTACTGTTGATGAGGGTGTTATACTACTGTTGATGAGGGGGTTATATTACTGTTGATGAGGGGGTTATATTACTGTTGATGAGGGGGTTATGTTACTGTTGATGAGGGGGTTATATTACTGTTGATGAGGGGGTTATACTACTGTTGATGATGTGGTTATATTACTGTTGATGAGGGCATTATATTACTGTTGAAGAGGGGGTTATATTACTGTTGATGAGGGTGTTATATTACTGTTGATGAGGGTGTTATATTACTGTTGATGAGGGGGTTATGTTACTGTTGATGAGGGGGTTATATTACTGTTGATGAGGGGGTTAAATTACTGTTGATGAGGGGGTTATATTACTGTTGATGAGGGTGTTATATTACTGTTGATGAGGGGGTTAAATTACTGTTGATGAGGGGGTTATATTACTGTTGATGAGGGGGGTTTAATACTGTTGATGAGGGTGTTATATTACTGTTGATGAGGGGGTTATACTACTGTTGATGAGGGGGTTATATTACTGTTGATGAGGGGGTTATATTACTGTTGATGAGGGGGTTATATTACTGTTGATGAGGGGGTTATATTACTGTTGATGAGAGGGTTATAATACTGTTGATGAGGGGGTTATAATACTGTTGATGAGGGGGTTATACTACTGTTGATGAGGGGGTTATATTACTGTTGATGAGGGGGGTTTAATACTGTTGATGAGGGTGTTATATTACTGTTGATGAGGGGGTTATATTACTGTTGATGAGGGGGTTATATTACTGTTGATGAGGGGGTTATATTACTGTTGATGAGGGGGTTATATTACTGTTGATGAGGGGGTTATATTACTCTTGATGAGGGGGTTATATTACTGTTGATGAGGGGGTTATAATACTGTTGATGAGGGTGTTATAATACTGTTGATGAGGGGGTTATATTACTGTTGATGAGGGGTGTTATATTACTGTTGATGAGGGGGTTATAATACTGTTGATGAGGGGGTTATAATACTGTTGATGAGGGGGTTATAATACTGTTGATGAGGGGGTTATAATACTGTTGATGAGGGGGTTATATTACTGTTGATGAGGGGGTTATATTACTGTTGATGAGGGGTGTTATATTACTGTTGATGAGGGTGTTATATTACTGTTGATGAGGGGGGTTATATTACTGTTGATGAGGGGGTTATATTACTGTTGATGAGGGTGTTATATTACTGTTGATGAGGGGGTTATACTACTGTTGATGAGGGGGTTATACTAGTGTTGATGAGGGGGTTAAATTACTGTTGATGAGCGGGTTATATTACTGTTGATGAGGGGGTTATATTACTGTTGATGAGGGGGGTTTATTACTGTTGATGAGGGGGTTATATTACTGTTGATGAGGGGGTTATATTACTGTTGATGAGGGGGTTATAATACTGTTGATGAGGGGGTTATAATACTGTTGATGAGGGGGTTATATTACTGTTGATGAGGGGGGTTTATTACTGTTGATGAGGGGGTTATATTACTGTTGATGAGGGGGTTATAATACTGTTGATGAGGGGGTTATATTACTGTTGATGAGGGGGTTATATTACTGTTGATGAGGGGGTTATATTACTGTTGATGAGGGGGTTATAATACTGTTGATGAGGGGATTATAATACTGTTGATGAGGGGGTTATATTACTGTTGATGAGGGGGTTATATTACTGTTGATGAGGGGATTATAATACTGTTGATGAGGGGGTTATACTACTGTTGATGAGGGGGTTATATTACTGTTGATGAGGGGGTTATACTACTGTTGATGAGGGGGTTATATTACTGTTGATGAGGGGGTTATATTACTGTTGATGAGGGGGTTTATATTACTG
The DNA here is from genome assembly GCF_029448725.1 of Salvelinus fontinalis. Lineage (NCBI taxonomy): Eukaryota > Metazoa > Chordata > Actinopteri > Salmoniformes > Salmonidae > Salvelinus > Salvelinus fontinalis. Next base: position 70,565,836 of record NC_074667.1, read on the forward strand.
TTGATGAGGGGGTTATACTACTGTTGATGAGGTGGTTATAATACTGTTGATGAGGGGGTTATATTACTGTTGATGAGGGGGTTATAATACTGTTGATGATGGGGTTATATTACTGTTGATGAGGGGGTTATATTACCGTTAATTAGGGGGTTATATTACTCTGTATGTGTGTTCATGTGTGTCTGTGTGCGTGCGTGATTGAGTGGGCGCGCAAGGAAAACATTTTTGGGGGACTCACCCTACTTGTATTCTTGTTGAATGTCAATGCCGTGCTCCTCTCTTCCATGTTGTAGGCTAGCTAGCTAAAATTCTTGCTAGCCTATGTTTCTTCTATGGGCAACAATGAACCAGATTAGTTAGCTAGTTAGTTAACGTCAGCCTACCAGATTATATCTAGGCTGCATATTGAACTTCAAATCGTCTCACGCCAGTGTCACAATATATTAATTTATGGTTGGATCAGAATCCCCTTCATAATCATTGGCCTGTACAGAGAATTCAGTCAGAGAATCTAGGCTGTATCACGTCCAGCCGTGATTGGGAGTCCAATAGAAAATCAGGGCTGTATTAAGTTAGAGAATCTAGGCTGTATCACATCCGGCCGTGATTGGGAGTCCAATAGGGCGGCGCACAATTGGCACAGCGTCGTCCATGTTTGGCCGGGGTAGGCCGTCATTATAAATACGAATTTGTTCTTAACTGACTTGCCTAGTCAAATAAAAGTTAAGTATAAAAGTTTTGCTTAGGATGTGATTTGATTGGTGTGAAGCCAAATCCAAAATCAAATCAAATCAAATCAAATGTCACTGGTCACATACACGTGTTTAGCAGATGTTATTGCAGGTGAAGCGAATATGCTTGTGTTTCTAGCTCAAACAGTGGAGTAATATCTAACAAGCAATAATTAAAGGAGGCCAAATGGTTGCTGGCATCAATCAATCATATGATATGCTACGGTAGCAACCTGCTCTTTTGTTCCAGACAGCGTCAGATACATGGTCTACACGTACCTAGACAGAGGGGCGGTGTTTCCCTCCCTTGGATGATTTTTTCGGTGAGGTTCAGCCACTTGTGAGTTGACAGAATATTAAGAAAACACAGAGAGACTTAAGAGAAAATATTTTAGATATATTAAAAAAAGATATATATTTTTTTTAATTTATTAAAAAAAAGTTTTTTGTTTTTTTTTAAATGTACAATATTTGGGGAAGCCTGAATTCCCTTGGCATCCATTAATACTTGCCTGGCTATCTCTAGATTAAACTTATTTATTTTTATTGGGGATTTTTGTATTATGCTAATTAGATTGGGGAGCACAGACATCAACTACTATGTGTCAACATTGAAGCCAGTTTTGACCAGTGGTAAAATCTAGGACCTCTCTGTTCAGCGTCCATTGGTACAGGGCAGTTTCCCAGCCCAATGGAGCAAGGGACTACACTGGAGAAACTAATAGATAGAGACAAAAATAACAGTTTTCCCCAACAAAATAACGAACAGACATCGTCACCCTCAGTGGGAGTTAGGTCATTGAGAACCATAGCACACCGCCATAGTTAAAATGATCCGCAAGGTCCTCAGAGTCACATGGTTTGTCCCTTCTCTCTCCCTGTCCCATTCCTCCGGCCCGTTGGCCGTCAGTTGGGGAACCCTGCTTTATACAGTAAACATGTATTCTGTGGTCTTTTTCAAGTTCACATGTCACGATCACATGTAATACAATGTAATGCCTTTCTTGCAAGCTTTAAACTCAACAATGCAGTGATCAATATGGTATTACTACGTTTTGTTTTGGTAATTAAACCACCATACTTGTATTTCACAGTTAACTTCTATTTTCCAATGAATGGTTGTGTGGTGAAAGATGAATACACAATGAAAGATTTTGAATGGAAGACTTGCTGTGTTACTACACCTGCATTCTACACCTGCATTGCTTGCTGTTTGGGGTTTTAGGCTGGGTTTCTGTACAGCACTTTGAGATATCAGCTGATGTACGAAGGGCTATACAAATACATTTGATTTGATTTGATTTGTTACCAGTTTAGAGTTTTTTGTACTGAGAGGTTTGAAAAATCAACACATACTTGTGAAAATAGTACCAAAGCGATAACAAAAAAAATAACTCTCTAAGAGTGGTTATGGTTGTCATTAAAAAGGTACAGACCAAATCACCTTACCCAGACAGGTGTGAAAACTGGCCCAATGACAAGAGAGCAGCTAGAAAAAAAAGGAAAGGACAGAAAGAGAAGTCATTATATTGTGAAGTGATGTGTAGCAGAGCCAATATTCTCTCTCATCCCATGGCACATCAATGATAAGGACATTTTCCACTGGGCACATGAGATGAGGGAGAGTGGGGGGGAGAGAAAGAGAAGGGAGGGAGAGCGGGAGAATGAGAGAAGAGAGGGACTGAGGGAGAGACAGAGAGAGAGAGAGAGAGAGAGAAGGGAGTGATGGAGAAAGAGAGAGAGAGAGAGTGAGAAGGGAGGGACGGAGAGCGAGAGAGAGAGAGAGAGGGGAAGAGAGAGAGAGAGAGAGGGGAAGAGAGAGAGAGAGAGGGGAAAAGAGAGAGAGAGAGAAGGGAGGGATGGAGAGAGAGAGAGTGAGAAGGGAGGGACGGAGAGCGAGAGAGAGAGAGAGAGAGAGAGAGAGAGAGAGAGAGAGGGGAAGAGAGAAGGGAGGGAGGGATGGAGAGAGAGAGAGAGAGAAGCTCCAACAATGTACATTAGAGGACAGAGTAGCAGGGAGACAGATACACTGTATCTTCCTCTAGCTTCATATATTAGAGGGAACCAGAGAAGGGTTCAATGGAGTGCAAGATAGGACACGTTTGAATGTTGCACTTTTGGGACTATTCCATTGTTTCTATTGCATCAGGCAATCTACATCAAGCACAGCTAAAGTGTTTGAAAGAATTCAAATACAATTTGAACACAATTATGTAGGGTAGAGGAGGCTAAATGTGGAATATTGGTATTAACCTGGTAATCAGGTGGAGCAGTAGAGTTGGGCGTGGGCTGCTGGGGCATGCTGGGTAATTGTTCTGTGAATATTCAGCAGATGCAGACACACACACACACACACTCTCTCGCACACACACACAGACACTCTCGCACACACACACAGACTCTCGCACATACACACATACAGATAGGCACACACACATGCTCAAACACACAACTCTGTGGGACTGGGATCACATGCATGAATCAGAATATAAAAAATATATATTCACATATGGCATCTCTTCTGAGTCTGCTGGTGGTTCAACTCCTCCTGTCTCAGAGCTCAGGCCTGGCACCTTCCTGCTGTCTCAGAGCTCAGGCCTGGCAACTTCCTCATGTCTCAGAGCTCCGGCCTGGCGCCTTCTCTTCAGTCATTGAAACAGCATCACCTTTCTCTATGATGAATGTGTCTCCTGTCCTGAAGACGTTCAGCTGTTTACCGATGTTGCACCTTCCATCGGGTATTGGGGGTTTCTACAGCAGTCGGTGGTTTGCTGGCAGATAGCCTCCCGAACTTGCCTCCTCTCCTGCAGCCCCCTCCTTCGCCCTGTATGAGTTGCAGCTCTTCTCGCTGAATGGTCCAGAAGGGCCATACTCATCCATTCCAGCAACCTTATGTGAGATTTAGGCACCATAGTCAGAACCCCTACCAACCCCAGTCCATCCGTGATGACCTTTCCCGTGAACAAGCCACTCCTTCGCCTCCCAGTCCATCCTATCAGCACCAAGTACACTGTCCTCATACTGGACATCCAGCATCTACCATCTATCACTTGGCCTTTTCCCTCCAACAACTTAGTCACCAAGTCTGCCTTCATTACTAACGCCAGCTCATCCTTCTACATGAGGATATCCTCCACCTGAATCAAATCAAATTCTATTTGTCACATGCGCCCGAATACAATAGGTAATGCTTACTTACAAGCCCATAACCAACAATGCAGTTTTTCAGAAAAACCGGCAACAATGAGACAGCCTTTAGGGAGGAAGTCAGAGATCTGACCATGTGTTGCAAGGACAACAACCTCTCCCTCAACGTGATCAAGACAAAGGAGACGATTGTGCGCTACAGGAAATAGAGAACCAAGCATGCCCACATTCTAATCGACGGGGCTGTAGTTGAGCAGGTCGAGAGATTCAAATTAAAAAAACGAACATGGTCCAAGCACACCAAGACATGAACATGAGTGAACAGGGAGTACAGGAGGGGACCGAGAACGCACCCCTGAGGGTCCCCCGTGTTGAGAATCAGCGTAGCGGATGTGTTGTGACCTACCCTTACCACCTGGGGGCGGCCCGTCAGGAAGTCCAGGGTCCAATTGCAGAAGGAGGTGTTTAGTCCTAGGGTCCTTAGCTTATTGATGAGCTTTGAGGTCACTATGGTGTTGAACGCTGAGCTGGAGTCAATGAATAGCTTTCTCACATAGGTGTTCCTTTTGTCCAGGTGGGAAAGGGAAGTGTGGAGCGCAATAGAGATTTAATCATCTGTCGATCTGTTGGGACGGTATACAAATTGGAGTGGGTCTAGGGTTTCTGGGATAATTGTGTTGGTGTGAGTCATGAAAAGCCTTTCAAAGCATTTCATTGCTACCGACGTGAGTGCTACGGGTCTGTAGTCTTTTAGGCAGGTTACCTTAGTGTTCTTGGGCACAGGGACTATGGTGGTCTGCTTGGAACATGTTGGTATTACAGACTCAGACAGGGAGAGGTTAAAAATGTCAGTGAAGACACTTGCTAGTTGGTCAGCGCATGCTCGGAGTACACATCTTGGTAATCCGTCTGGCCCTGCGGCCTTGTGAATGTTGACCTGTTTGGAGGTCTTACTCACGTCGGCTACGGAGAGCGTGATCACACAGTATTCCAGAACACCTGATAGGCTCATGCATGTTTCAGTGTTACTTGCATCGAAGTTATTTAGCTCATCTGGTAGGCTCGTGTCACTGGGCAGCTCTCATCTTTGCTTCCTTTTGTAGTGTGTAATAGTTTGCAAGGTCTGCCACATCCGAAGAGCGTCGGAGCTGGTGTAGTATGATTCAATCTTATTCCTGTATTGATGCTTTGCCTGTTTGATGACTCGTCGGAGGGCATAGTGGAATTTCTTTTAAGTTTCCAGGTTAGAGTGCCGCTACTTGAAGCTGCAGCTCCAGCCTTTAGCTCAGTGCGAATGTTGCCTCTAATCCATGGCTTCTGGTTGGGGTATGTACGTACAGTCACTGTGGGGACGACGTCCTCGATGCCTTTATTGATAAAGCCAATGACGGACGTGGTGTACTCCTCAATGCCATCAGAGGAATCCCGGAACATATTCCAGTCTGTGCTAACAAAGCAGTCCTATAGTTTAGCATCTGCTTCATCAGATCACTTTTTTATAGACTGGGTCACTGGTGGTTCCTGGATTAATTTTTGCTTGTAAGCAGGAATCAGGAGGATAGAATTATGATCAGATTTGCCAAAGGGAGGGTGAGGGATAGCTTTGTACGCGTCTCTGTGTGTGGAGTAATGGTTGTCTAGAATTTGTTTACCCTCTGGTTGCACATGTGACATGCTGGTAGAAATTAGGTAAAACTGATTTGAGTTTCCCTGCATTAAAGTCCCCGGCCACTAGGAACGCCGCCTCTGGGTGAGCGGTTTCCTGTTTGCTTATTGTGGTATACAGCTCTCTGAGCATGGTTTTAGTGCCAGCATCGGTCTGTGGAGGTATGTAGACAGCAATGAAAAATACAGATGAAAACACTGTAGGTAGATAGAGTGGTCTACAGCTTATCATGAGATACTCTACCTCAGGCAAGCAAAACCTAGAGACTTCCTTAGATATCTTGCACCAGCTGTTGTTTACATATATGTATAGGCCCCCGCCCCATGTCTTACCAGAGGCTGCTGTTCTGTCCTGCCGATGAAGTGTAAAACCTGCCAGCTGTATGTTCTTAATGTCGTTGTTTAGCCACGACTCTGTGAGACATAAGATATTACAGTTTTTAATGTCCCGTTGGAAGGATATAAGTGCTTTTAGTTCATACCATTTATTTTCCAGCAACTGAAACTTAGCAAGCAGGACGGAGGGCAAGGGCAGATTAGCCACTCGTTGCCTGATCCTCACAAGGCACCCTGATCTTTTGAAATCTCTGTTTCCTTCTCCAGCGAATCACGGGGATCTGGGCCTGGTCGGGTGTCTGTAGTATATCCTCTGTCTGACCCATTGAAGAACTCTTTGTCCAGTTTGATGTGAGTAATCCCAGTGCTGACGTCCAGAAGCTCTTTTCGGTCATAAGAGATGGTAGCATCAACATTATGTACAAAACAAGTTCCGAACAACGTGAAAAAAATGAACAAAATAGCATGGTTGGCTAAGAGCCGATCAGACGACAGCCCTCCCCTCTGGTGCCATCACAACATATCCAGGCGTACCTGGCCGGGATCAACTTCTTTCTCAAGTTGCTTACTGGGTCTTCATGTTCCTCCTGTCACCCACAATTCTCCCTTCTCCTCAAGGGTCTCCAACCACCCCCATCACATTCAACATCCTGTCTGCCTGCATCAAGACGCAGTGGTCTGGTTACATTTCAATAGCAGGCTCGTCCCACACTAGACCCAATGTTTCTTTAGGCAGTTTTGGGATAGTTACGATGTTCTGAGTTTACATCCCCACCTGCTATTTACAACCCTTCTTGTTATCCCAGCGTGTCAAAGATATCCTCATCTTCACTATCAAACACAGCAAAACCGATCATTTTGGAAGAACCATACCAGTCTACCTGTTCCGATCTATGATCGTAAGCTATCCATTTATGTTTTTTGTATGCTATTTTAATATGAAAATTAACCAATGATATCAGGCCACACCTGGCCATGATTACAGACACCTGTGTGTCTTTTGACACTATATAAATGAGTCATTGTCACGTTCTGACCATAGTTCTTTTGTATTTTATTTGTTTTAGTGTGGTCAGGGCGTGAGTTGGGTGGGTAACCTATGTTTTCTATTTCTGTGTTGGTTTTCTGTGTTTGGCCTGATATGGTTCTCAATCAGAGGCAGCTGTCAAGCGTTGTCCCTCATTGGGAACCATATTTAGGTAGCCTGTTTTCTGTTGGGTTTTGTGTATGTGGTGGTTTTCAGTCTTCGTGTGTCTGCACCAGATAGAACTGTTTCGGTTTTCACTTTGTTGTTTTCGTATTTTGACTTGTTCACTTCCATTAAATAAGATGAACAATTACCACGCTGCGCATTGGTCCTCTGATCCTTCAAACTTCTCCTCCTCAGACGAGGAGGAAGACGACAGCCGTTACAGTCATCTCGCAGTGTTTGTCATCATACCCTGCTGAATACATCTTGTCTGTAGAAACGTTGGACATAAATATTTTTGCATCTGAGCTCCTAGAGTGTGCGGCTCTCCTTTATTTTTTTTTAAAGTGTTCTACTCCGCTAGCCACCTCACCTAAATAGGTGTGCGTTTCATTCGCCTCTAGATGACCTGTTCCAGCTACCAACTACCCTCAGCCATTACAAACCAGTCACATACTTCCTGCAGAGCAGACATGCATCTCAACATGCCTCTCCATCCAATTCACTATTCATCATCAATTCTGGTTCCCACGCCTCTCGCCAGTGGTTCCATTTCCATTTGAGACAAACACTATCTCTGTCCGGCTATTCTGCTGACCTATTCTCCGGACACTCCTTCCGCATCGGGAGCCACTTCCATGGTATCCCGACACGGCATCCAAAGACCACACCGTACAACTCCTCGGCCGCTAGTCCTTTCAAGTTTATCATTCCCCACAAACATTCTGACATCAGCAACATGCTCACCTCTCAGAACCTGCTACAGTATTCCTGTCCCTGCCTTATTTCATGGACCATCTACCTCCGTAGTACCGTATCAAACCCAACCAGCCAAAAGAGGATTAGCTCCCCAGCTGAGACAGATTAATCTAACTGTTTTCTTCCTTCAAGGGAGTTTTTTCCTTGCCACCGTCGCTTCTGCTCGCTCTCCTGGGGTCTAAGATTGGCTCACTCCATGTGCATCTTGTCCACAGGCCTGTAAAACTCAGCTATATCGCCAACCATTCAGCACCTGTAGTCCTGAACAGCTCACCTCCTCTATAGGGTACGACTAATTTGGAGTTATCTTTTTTGGGGGAATGCTTTCACCACAGCGTCTTTAACTACCACGACCTGACCGTGATGTCTACCCTGAGACTCCAAGCCAAACCCTACAGAGTCAACCCCTCCGGATCCATCACCTGCAGCCCTTGGCTTCATCCGGTCCATTCTCATTTCGCCATTTAATCCTCATTCTCACATCTATTCCCCGTTTCCTCAATGAATATTCTAAACCCATTTCAGGTCTGGTCATTAAAGAAGTGAAATCGTGTTAGAGATGAACTAACATTCCAGGAATACCAGACTTGCATGTTACACTTAGTACCAAAATAAAATCTAAAGGAAGTGGCTATCTGTTGTTCCATGTAGTGAATCTGTTGTTCCATGTAGTGAATCTGTTGTTCCATGTAGTGAATCTGTTGTTCCATGTAGTGAATCTGTTGTTCCATGTAGTGAATCTGTTGGTCCATGTAGTGAATCTGTTGTTCCATGTAGTGAATCTGTTGTTCCATGTAGTGAATATGTTGTTCCATGTAGTGAATCTGTTGTTCCATGTAGTGAATCTGTTGTTCCATGTAGTGAATCTGTTGTTCCATGTAGTGAATCTGTTGTTCCATGTAGTGAATCTGTTGTTCCATGTAGTGAATCTGTTGTTCCATGTAGTGAATCTGTTGTTCCACGTGGTGAATCTGTTGTTCCACGTAGTGAATCTGTTGTTCCATGTAGTGAATCTGTTGTTCCATGTAGTGAATCTGTTGTTCCATGTAGTGAATCTGTTGTTCCATGTAGTGAATCTGTTGTTCCATGCGTTTGAATGGGCTAATAGCTAATAGCACTTTTCTTTCATCAGATAATTATTGTTATGTATATATATATTTATTATTATTATTTATTTATACTCCAAGGGTTGGTAAAATTCTAGATCAAATAGCTAAATGATCCTTGGTATTACCCCCCTCAAATCTGAACAAAAAATATTTCCTCCTCTCCGTTTTGCATTGCACCCTTCTTTCTCCACCTTCTTACTCCTTTTTACTTAGGTTTCATCAAGGATCTTTCATTTCCTCAATACATATTCTAAACCAATTTCATGTCTTGTCCTCAAACTGGTGAGTGATGAGAATTCAGCAGACAGACACAAACAGTTCCTTGGGGTTTAGAGAGAGAATCCATCCTTCATTTCTAGACAGACAATGGGAAGGAAGAATATCTACAACTTTGAAGTCTCCAGACAGACTCTCTACTGTCTAGTCTACTCATTTTTACTGCAGCACTGAAACCACAATGGACTTCAGCATCAACATCCGGAAGATTTATGACTTATAGAAGGGAATTTAAATCTCTGTGGGACTGGGATCACATATATGAATCAGAATATATGTATATATATATATATATATATGTACGTCTGCAGTATGTCTATCTCTCCCGCTCTGTATCTGATATGGTCATACATTTGTCAGGAGGTTAGGAAGTGCAGCTCAGTTTCCACCTCATTTTGTGGGCAGTGAGCACATAGCCTGTCTTCTCTTGAGAGCCAGATCTGCCTACGCCGGCCTTTCTCAATCTGCACATAGTCAAAGCTTTCCTTAATTTTGCGTCAGTCACAGCGGTCAGGTATTCTGCCACTGTTAACTATCTGTTTAATGTGAAATAACATTCCTGTTGGCTTTGTTTGTTGTTGATTCTTTCCAATGGGTCAAGTAATGATCTTTTAGTTTTTTTCATCATTTGGTTGGGTCTAATTGGGTTGCTGCTCTGTGGCTCTGTGGGGTCTGTTTGGGTTTGGTGAGCAGAGTCCCAGCACCAGATGGCAGAGGGGACTCTTCTCCAGGGTCATCTCTCTGTAGGTGAGGACTTTGTTATGGAAGGTTTGAGATTTTTAAGTGGTTGTAGAAATGAATTGCTCTTTTCTGGATTTTAATCATTAGCTGGAATCGTCCTAATTCTGCCCTGCGTGCATTATTTGGTGTTTTACGTTGTTCACAGATTATGTTTTAGCAGAATTCCGGATGCGGTCTCAATTTGGTGTTTGTCACATTTTCTGAATTATTGGTTGGTGAGCGGACCCCAGACCTCACAACAATAAAGGGCAATGGGTTTTATAACTGATTAAAGAATTTTAAGCCGGATCCTAATTAGAATGTCACATTTTATGTTCCTTTTGATGGCATAGGCCCTTCTTGCCTGGTCTCTCAGATCGTTCACAGCTTTGTGGAAGTTTCCTGTGGTGCTGATGTTTAAGCCGAGGTAGATATCATTTTTGTGTGTGCTCTAGGGCAACGATGTCTAGATGGAATTTGTATTTATGGTCCTGGCAACTTGACCTTTTTTGGAACACTATTATTATTCTCTTACTGCGATTAACTGTCAGGGCCCAAATAAGACAGCATCTGTGCAGAAGATCTAGGTGCTAATGTAGGCCCTCTTTGGTTGGGGACAGAAGCACTAGATCATCAGTTAAAAGTAAGCATTTGACTTCAGAGTATAGTAGGTTGAGGCCGGGTGCTGCAGACTATACTAGTGCCCTCACCAATTCATTAATATGTGACCCACCACCTCGATTCGGTCCTGTGTAGCAACATTTGAAATTGTGTTTTTTACATTGGATGAAAGCAGAGTCAGAGCTGGAAACATGTATATCACACACTACAGTTGAGGAACAATGGGAAAGTAATTCTGCTTTGAAAGTTGATAAACTTCTAAACTCACTTTTGAGAAAATGGCCCATGAACGTTTTGGTACAGCCACTGGAGAGCTCCTCTTTGTCTACACCCATTCCGGATCGTTTACACCCTCTCAAGCCTTAGTCCCACCTGCAATAAGGGAAAACTCCAAGTAAAAATATACGTTATGTAGTCCTTGGCCTATATCCTAATCTGACTTTTTTGCAGGTCATGTTGTTATTCACATTACCGTCTCTGGTAAACACACACCATATCAAATTAAATCTATGTTTATTTGTCAAGTGCACTAGATACAGAAGGTGTAAACGGTACAGTGAAATGGTTACTTGCATATTTGAGTCTTTTGTTTAGACATGTAGCTAGCTAGCTAAACAATTAACCATATCCCAACACCAACTGTAATGCAGAGTTAAAAACAACTAAAACTAAAATAAAAAGAGACTAGAAATTCATCCAACTCAGGCATCTTTCTAGAACTCCAACACAGATCATTCACGTAATGTTAGCTAGCGAGCCATCCAGCTAACGTTAGCTATACACAGATCATTCACATAATGTTAGCTAGCGACCCATCCAGCTAACGTTAGCTATACACAGATCATTCAGATAATGTTAGCTATACACAGATCATTCACGTAATGTTAGCTAGCGAGCCATCCAGCTAACGTTAGCTATACACAGATCATTCAGATAATGTTAGCTAGCGAGCCATCCAGCTAACGTTAGCTATACACAGATCATTCAGATAATGTTAGCTAGCGAGCCATCCAGCTAACGTTAGCTATACACAGATCATTCACATAATGTTAGCTAGCGAGCCATCCAGCTAACGTTAGCTATACACAGATCATTCACATAATGTTAGCTAGCGAGCCATCCAGCTAACGTTAGCTATACACAGATCATTCACGTAATGTTAGCTAGCGAGCCATCCAGCTAACGTTAGCTATACACAGATCATTCACATAATGTTAGCTAGCGAGCCATCCAGCTAACGTTAGCTATACACAGATCATTCAGATAATGTTAGCTAGCGAGCCATCCAGCTAACGTTAGCTATACACAGATCATACACATAATGTTAGCTAGCGAGCCATCCAGCTAACGTTAGCTATACACAGATCATTCACGTAATGTTAGCTAGCGAGCCATCCAGCTAACGTTAGCTATACACAGATCATTCACATAATGTTAGCTAGCGAGCCAGCCAGCTAACGTTAGCTATACACAGATCATTCACATAATGTTAGCTAGCGAGCCAGCCAGCTAACGTTAGCTATACACAGATCATTCACATAATGTTAGCTAGCGAGCCATCCAGCTAACGTTAGCTATACACAGATCATTCACATAATGTTAGCTAGCAAGCCATCCAGCTAACGTTAGCTATACACAGATCATTCACATAATGTTAGCTAGCGAGCCATCCAGCTAACGTTAGCTATACACAGATCATTCACGTAATGTTAGCTAGCGAGCCATCCAGCTAACGTTAGCTATACACAGATCATTCACGTAATGTTAGCTAGCGAGCCATCCAGCTAACGTTAGCTATACACAGATCATACACAATGTAAGCTAGCGTGCCAGCCAGCTAACGTTAGCTATACACAGATCATTCACATAATGTTAGCTAGCGAGCCAGCCAGCTAACGTTAGCTATACACAGATCATTCACATAATGTTAGCTAGCGAGCCATCCAGCTAACGTTAGCTATACACAGATCATTCACATAATGTTAGCTAGCAAGCCATCCAGCTAACGTTAGCTATACACAGATCATTCACATAATGTTAGCTAGCGAGCCATCCAGCTAACGTTAGCTATACACAGATCATTCACGTAATGTTAGCTAGCGAGCCATCCAGCTAACGTTAGCTATACACAGATCATTCACGTAATGTTAGCTAGCGAGCCATCCAGCTAACGTTAGCTATACACAGATCATACACAATGTTAGCTAGCGTGCCAGCCAGCTAACATTAGCTAGCTAGCTAACGGTACGCTTTAACTTGCATTAAAAATGACTTTCTGACAAAATTAGAAACGTATAATATCAGAAAATTGAGTTGGACTCTTACCCGTATACATGAATGGACGCTTCTCTATCTGTCATCAATGCCATGGTTGCATTTAGTTTGAAGATCCGGAGACAGGTGTTTTATACAACAGCCTTGTGTGAGGTACTGTGGCTGCGGTTGAGGATGATGTTCTTCAGGGTTCTGGCAATGGTGGGGATGGCTGCCTCGTAGTGGTGGACCTTGTCATAAAGGCTGTTCAAGTCCAGGTGGAGTGATGGGGTGGTGCATCCACCCGCTGTATGGTGGCAGTGTACAAGTATTTTTGTGGTAGCAAGATGGAGATAACCACTTGTGCGTTGGGGAAAGCGGAAGAGTCGTTTTTTCAATCACTCCCTTGAGTGCTGTGGCCACCTTTTCCTTCTGGGATCTCTGGTCATTTGTGCCTGAGAGAGAGTAGACATTTGATTTCTGAGTCCAGTAGAGTGAGACCGGGTGCTGCAGACTGTTCTAGACTGTTCCAGTTCCCTCGCCAATTCATTGATATATACGGTACCTTCGGAAACTATTCAGAACCGTTGACTTATTCTACGTTTTGTTAAGTTACAGCCTTATTCTAAAATGGATGTAAAATATATGTATATAATTTTTTTCTCAGCAATCTACACACAGTGCCCCATAATGACAAAACGAAAACATGATCATCCCTGAGATGTTTCTACAACTTATTTGGAGTCCACCTGTGGTAAATAAAATTGATTGGACATGACTTGGAAAGGCACACACCTGTCTCTATTACAGTGGTTCCTCCTTTAAAAGCTGCGAGCTTGCACCGCGGGACATAGAGGTACCCAGCGTCACGGCTTCATTGCTCCAGACCACCACCAGGGGGAGTTAGAGCACTCATTATCCATTATGCACTCATTGTGTCATTGTGTCCCAAGGTTTTTATATGACCAATCATATCGAGTGGTTCCAATGACAAATTTTGTTGCGAGCCACCTGTGCCTGGTGCTTTCTTCAACAAAGATGGCTGACAAAACATTACTGTGAAACCAAATAGTTATATTATAAGTAGTTATAATGTCATAACGAGTCAAGCTAAACATTTACAATTGAGAGGAATATGTTAGTTAATGTGGAGACAAACATTTGTGAATATTTTTTTTGTAATAAAGTTAATTTACAAAAATCACTTTAAGCAAGTTTTCTGACTAGCTAACATTAGCCAGCTAGCTAGTGTTATGACAGGATAATTAAGTTGTAATTCGTGTTGTTAAATGTTTTAAGGACTCCTGAGAAAACCAGCAAACCAGGCTGTCGTCTTGTGCAACAGTGGATGTAAAGAATCTAGCTAGCTAAAGCATTTACTGCAAATTGAATATACAATTGCGTAAGCTTGCCTTGCAATGCAGCTGAAGTAACATAGCTAGCTAACTATTTACTTACTTATTGTGTAGTGGAGGATAAAAATAACTGTATGCCTATGGATGTGTAGCTAGCTACAGTATGTAGCCGATCTGTGTATAGACCCTAAAACGTTCGGTTCTGAACTAATATTCATACCAGTCTATGAACCTCAGCTATCATAGTTGTTGTATCAACTTCAAGTTTGAATGGCATTAATGAAGCCTATGGATAGAGTAGAATATAATAACTTTCTTGTGCAAAGGATGCAAGTCCTATATACATGTACTGTAGTTTTTACCATGCATGAGATTCCCACATTGTTGCCTGTACATTGAATATATTCACTGATCATGTACTCTTCCTTGGCAAATAAAGGTGCGGTTCAGTTATGAATCTCTGAGACATTATTTTTCAGTCATATTGTAACGGCAGCCTTCCTCCTCTTCAAGAGAAGAGAAGGTGTAGCAGGGATCGGACCAACACGCAGCGTAGCCAGTGCTCAACATGTTTAATAGACGAAAACAGTGAACACTTACAACAATACAAAATAACAAAAATGTGGCAAACCGATACAGCCCTATCTGGTGCAGAGAAAACACAAAGACAGGAAACAACCACCCACAAAATCCCAACACAAAACAAGCCACCTATATATGATTCCCAATCAGAGACAACACAAAACACCTGCCTCTGATTGAGAACCATATTAGGCCAAACATAGAAACAGACAAACTAGACACACAACATAGAATGCCCACCCAGCTCACATCCTGACCAACACTAAAACAAGCAAAACACACAAGAACTATGGTCAGAACGTGACACATATCATTATTTGAATAATGCTGTGTCTGCATGTATGTATTACAATTATACACTTCAACAGTGTTTACCACTCCTGCTCCTGGGACATCAACGATTACACATTGCAACTATGCAATAGACTAGAAACATAATTGATTTGTAATTCATATACAGAAAAAAAACCTATGCATATCTAACTCCCTTCATCTGCATTAATCTGAGGACACAGGATAGTATTTCAATGAGATGCTACATTTCAACCAGTGGAGAATGTGAAACACTATATTGAAAAAAGTACGTTATCCAGGTGTTAGAAATACATAATACATGCATTATAATTATGATAATTGTAATATTATAATATAAATTGAAGTTTAATCTGTTCTTCAATGCACATATGGCATGCATAATAAAACGAGGAAGAAAGACGAGCTGGGGAGAGAGGTGTAGAAGGCAGAAAGAGAAAGAGGTGAGAACAGAGGCAGACAGCATATGATTAATGAATTATAGTGCTATCCTAATATTATCTCAGGTCATCACAATTGCGGTGTCTCCTAACCAGCCTTGGGCCCCCTGTTGGCCCGAAGGTTATCTTAAGAGCGGGTGAGGTGGCGATGACGGGACTGGCTTCCTCTCTCACATCAACACATACCTGCAGACAAGAGACATATGGATAGAGAGAGAGCATGGAAGAGGGAAAGGAACGAGATGGGAACAATAACAATTTGTTGAAAGTTGGGGAGGGGGGCTAAAAGCTGAAAAAAATAGACTATTCAACCTTTACTAAAGAATAGTCTAATAGCTGAGCTAGGTGTGAAGAAAAAAAAACTCCTATCACAGATCAGATTTGCTCTAACGACCAAGGCGTAGCTTGCTACTCAAGTAATGACTTTTCAAATAAGTTACCTGACACGTTATGTTGGCTGACAATTTGTTAGCTACGCTGTCCTTACAAACCACATAGCATATCATTACAGCCTTGTTTTTTAGATATTCTAACACGGTCAGTCATCATAATCATCAGGAGGTGAAATGTAAAACTGACCTTGGATCGTTAACTCTGAGTCAACAACATCTCTGTCTGTATTTCAATGTAAATCCCCTCTTTAATAATACTTCCTGTTGATCTGAAATCCCACCTATGATCATGCTGTGCCCTCTGTGTACAGATGCGGGAGGAGTTCAACAAAACAGCTGATATAACCTAGAGGATTTAGGGAGAAGGGGGAGATGGATGAAGTGAAGAAGAGAGACTGTTATTGTGTGTGTGTGGGCTCACCTGGTGTCCACACTAAGTGGCTACAGTACTTCATGCTGAAAAACAGACACATGAGGACAAACAATAGAAGATACTATATGTGACGCAGACACCTATCGGAGTGTACCTGAAACAGTTAAATATAGAGGGCTATGTGTCTCACCACTTGGTTATGGCTAACCCCCAGGGAAATCATGACTTGGCAGCAACAGACAGCCCAGTGAAAACGGCTGTGTTTATGTGGTGTAAATCTGAAAAATAGCAGCTGACGTCTTAAGAGTTTTTAATTAATCCCCGTTTTGTTCCGTTTGCTTCTGTTTAGGATATTTTTTCAACAGAATCGGCTAAATGAATACCCCAGATCACACGTAAACACAGTTCAGTTTCATAGCAGCCACGTTGTATTCCTTCTGGCATCTACGTTATGCGCTCTCCTCTTTTCACGTCATCCCTTCGCTTGTGGACTTTAATGCCCAACACATCAGATGTATGTGACCAGGAGAAGAAATATCTTTCCAAGCCAAACCGCTACACACAGCCGACGTCATTGTCACCATATTAGCTAAAGTAATGTCATAGTCAGCATAGCTAATTGTTTCCCTGTTTCTGATGCCATTCCATTTGCTCCATTCCAGACATTCTTTATAAGCCGTTCTCCCCTCAGCAGCCTCCTCTCTAGTTGAAGAGGGTCCATGTCTCTGTCTTGCTCTCTCCTTTCCTCACCTCTCTGAGTCATTCACTTCCCTTTCTCTTTTCAGTGACTGTTGTCTTCTTGTTGTATGGGGCAATCCCTCTAATGCTGAGTGACACAAAATAAGACCCATCCCATATTAAGTAGATCCCTGGTCTTATATTCTCTCCTCCCTTCTCCTCTCCCAATCCCCTTTTCTCCCCTTTTCTCCCCTCCCCTCCCTCTCCCCTCCATGAGTCAGCCCACTTATAAAGTAGCAGTTATTGATTTTTGTTCCTGTGAACTGGATCTCTCCTCCTGTGGATTGACTCATGCAGTAGGCGGGAAGGATAGGAGAGAGATTACAAGTCAGAGGCAGTGGACTTACTTTAATCAGACATCCTAATTTGTTTAGAAACACCACAATACCCTGTGTGTGTGTGTGTGTGTGTGTGTGTGTGTGTGTGTGTGTGTGTGTGTGTGTGTGTGTGTGTGTGTGTGTGTGTGTGTGTGTGTGTGTGTGTGTGTGTGTGTGTGTGTGTGTGTGTGTGTGAGTGGGAGGTGAAGATTCACTCAGCGTCTCAGAGTAAGAGTGCTGATCTAGGATCAGCTCCCCCTGTAGGATCAGGTCCCCCCCTCTAGGATCAGGTTCCCCCTGTAGGATCAGGTTCCCCCTGTAGGATCAGATTACCCCCTGTAGGATCAGGTCCCCCTGTACGATCAGGTTCCCCCTGTAGGATCAGGTTCCCCCTGTAGGATCAGGTTCCCCTGTAGTATCAGGTCCCCCCCCTCTAGGATCAGGTTCCCCCTGTAGGATCAGATTACCCCCTGTAGGATCAGGTCCCCCTGTACGATCAGGTTCCCCCTGTAGGATCAGGTTCCCCCTGTAGG
The DNA here is from genome assembly GCF_029448725.1 of Salvelinus fontinalis. Classification (NCBI taxonomy): domain Eukaryota; kingdom Metazoa; phylum Chordata; class Actinopteri; order Salmoniformes; family Salmonidae; genus Salvelinus; species Salvelinus fontinalis. The sequence continues at coordinate 70,583,684 of NC_074667.1, forward strand.
ATCAGGTTCCCCTGTAGGATCAGGACCCCCCTTTAAGATCAGGTTCCCCCGATAGGATCAGGTTCCCCCCTGTAAGATCAGGTTCCCCCTCTAGTATCAGGTTCCCCCTGTAGTATCAGGTCCCCCCCCTGTAGGATCAGGTTCCCCCTGTAGGATCAGGTCCCCCTGTAGGATCATGTTCCCCCTTTAGGATCAGGTCCCCCTGTAGGATCAGGTTCCCCCTGTAGGATCAGGTTCCCCTGTAGGATCAGGTTCCCCCCTGTAAGATCAGGTTCCCCCTCTAGTATCAGGTTCCCCCTGTAGGATCAGGTTCCCCCTCTAGTATCAGGTCCCCCCCTGTAGGATCAGGTTCCCCCTGTAGGATCAGGTTCCCCCTGTGGGATCAGGTTCCCCTGTAGGATCAGGTTCCCCCTTTAGGATCAGGTTTCCCCTGTGGGATCAGGTTCCCCCTTTAGGATCAGGTTCCCCCTGTGGGATCAGGTTCCCCCTGTAGTATCAGGTTCCCCTGTAGGATCAGGTCCCTCCCCCCGTTTAGGATCAGGTTGCCCTGTAGGATCAGGTTCCCCCTGTAGGATCAGGTCCCCCTGTAGGATCAGGTCCCCCTGTAGGATCAGGTCCACCCTGTAGGAACATGTTCCCCCCTGTAGGATCAGGTCCCCCTGTAGGATCAGGTCCCCCTGTAGGATCAGGTCCCCCTGTAGGATCAGGACCCCCCTGTAGGAACAGGTCCCCCCTGTAGGACTAGGTCCCCCCTGTAGGATTAGGTCCCCACTGTAGGATCAGATTCCCCATTTAGGATCAGGTTCCCCCTGTAGGATCATGTCCCCCCTGTAGGATCAGGTCCCCCTGTAGGACCAGGTTCCCCCTGTAGGATCAGGTTCCCCCTGTAGGATCAGGTCCCCCCTGTAGGAACAGGTCCCCCCTGTAGGATCAGGTCCCCCTGTAGGATCAGGTCCCCCTGTAGGATCAGGTCCCCCCTGTAGGATCAGGTACCCCATGTAGGATCATGTTCCCCCTGTAGGATTAGGACCCCCCTGTAGGATCAGGTACCCCATGTAGGATCAGGGTCCCCCTGTAGGATTAGGTCACCCCCTGTAGGATCAGGTTCCCCCCTGTAGGATCAGGTTCCCCTGTAGGATCAGGTCCCACTGTTGGATCAGGTCCCACTGTTGGATCAGGTCCCCCCCTTGTAGGATCAGGGGCCCCCCCTTTTAGGATCAGGTTCCCCCTGTAGGATCAGGTTCCCCCTGTAGGATTAGGTCCCCCCTGTAGGATCAGGTACCCATTGTAGGATCAGGTTCCCCCTGTGGGATTATGTACCCCTGTAGGATTAGGTCCCCCTGTAGGATCAGGTACCCCATGTAGGATCAGGTCCCCCTGTAGGATTAGGTCACCCCCTGTAGGATCAGGTTCCCCCCTGTAGGATCAGGTTCCCCATGTAGGATCAGGTCCCCCCCTTGTAGGATCAGGTCCTGCAAACCTGATCATATAGCAGCAGTCTGAGACTCTTTGGGAATACGGTCCAGAGGACATAAGGAAAGGTTGAGTATTTAATCACAAACTATGGCCTTGTCCCAATACACCAACAATCACAAACTATGGCCGTGTCCCAATACACCAACAATCACAAACTATGGCCGTGTCCCAATACACCAACAATTACAAGTGATGGCCGTGTCCCAATACCCGTACCTGCATTCTAAATGTTAGACATTTTAGAAAAGCAGAAATATATTGTTATATTGTAAATTAAATGTATTGTATATGAATGAGTTTCACACCCTTGGTCTAGTTGGATGACACCAATGCCCTTTAGGACGTATATGACCGACCCTGTCCACGAGGGATCGAATCCCAGAACCACGTCTACTTTGACTCTAAAATCTTTATCTCCCTAGCTACGCGCCACTAATCCGGTCTGTTCCACAGTACCAATATGAGTACGGAATTCCCAGTCTGACTGTATGGGCCGTTCTGGCTCCGACAAGGCTTACTGGTCCACGGCTTACTGGTCCAAGGCTTACTGGTCCAAGCCTTACTGGTCCAAGGCTTACTGGTCCAAGGCTTACTGGTCCACGGCTTACTGGTCCAAGGCTTACTGGTCCAAGGCTTACTGGTCCAAGGCTTACTGGTCCACGTCTTACTGGTCCAAGGCTTACTGGTCCAAGGCTTACTGGTCCAAGGCTTACTGGTCCAAGGCTTACTGGTCCACGGCTTACTGGTCCACGTCTTACTGGTCCAAGGCTTACTGGTCCAAGGCTTACTGGTCCAAGGCTTACTGGTCCAAGGCTTACTGGTCCACGGCTTACTGGTCCACGTCTTACTGGTCCAAGGCTTACTGGTCCACGTCTTACTGGTCCAAGGCTTACTGGTCCAAGGCTTACTGGTCCAAGGCTTACTGGTCCAAGGCTTACTGGTCCACGTCTTACTGGTCCAAGGCTTACTGGTCCAAGGCTTACTGGTTCAAGGCTTAATGGTCCAAGGCTTACTGGTCCAATGCTTACTGGTCCACGTCTTACTGGTCCAAGGCTTACTGGTCCAAGGCTTACTGGTTCAAGGCTTACTGGTCCAAGGCTTACTGGTTCAAGGCTTACTGGTTCAAGGCTTAATGGTCCAAGGCTTACTGGTCCAAGGCTTACTTACTCAGTCTGACGATGATCTGTGTCAGGGATCTAACTCCAGACAGATGTAATATAACCAGGCCCAGGGATGTTTCAATAGTTTAATCATTGACAGACAGTTCCGCTGGATTACCCTATCAGAAAAAAATGTAATGTGATAATAACTGTGTAATTATTCAAACTACACAGCACAGTTCCAATTTGCCAGCCCCACACACCCTCAATCGCCATGTCACGGCAAGAGAGGCAGGAGCGACAGGAGCGGCAGGAGCTACAGGAGCGGCAGGAGCGGCAGGAGCGGCAGGAGCTACAGGAGCGGCAGTAGCGGCAGGAGCGGCAGGAGCGGCAGGAGCTGCCTTGCTGGAATGGGTTGCTCTCGGTTATCATTTGTTTGGGGGATTTGAGCAATAATAGATATTCCTGTGCTTTGTTACCATGACCTGTGTTACACCCTGGTCTCTGTTACACCGTGGTCCCTGTTACAACGCGGTCTCTGTTACACCCTGGTCCCTGTTACACCCTGGTCCCTGTTACACCCTGGTCTCTGTTACACCCTGGTCCCTGTTACACCCTGGTCCCTGTTACACCCTGGTCCCTGTTACACCCTGGTCTCTGTTACACCCTGGTCCCTGTTACACCCTGGTCCATGTTACACCATGGTCCCTGTTACACCCTGGTCCCTGTTACACCCTGGTCCCTGTTACACCCTGGTCTCTGTTACACTGTGGTCCCTGTTACACCCTGGTCCCTGTTACACCCTGGTCCCTGTTACACCCTGGTCCCTGTTACACCCTGGTCTCTGTTACACTGTGGTCCCTGTTACACCCTGGTCCCTGTTACACTGTGGTCCCTGTTACACCCTGGTCTCTGTTACACCCTGGTCCCTGTTACACCCTGGTCTCTGTTACACCCTGGTCCCTGTTACACCCTGGTCTCTGTTACACCCTGGTCCCTGTTACACCCTGGTCTCTGTTACACCCTGGTCTCTGTTACACCCTGGTCCCTGTTACACCCTGGTCCCTGTTACACCCTGGTCCCTGTTACACCCTGGTCTCTGTTACACCCTGGTCTCTGTTACACCCTGGTCCCTGTTACACCCTGGTCCCTGTTACACCCTGGTCTCTGTTACACCCTGGTCCCTGTTACACCCTGGTCCCTGTTACACCCTGGTCCCTGTTACACCCTGGTCCCTGTTACACCCTGGTCTCTGTTACACTGTGGTCCCTGTTACACCCTGGTCCCTGTTACACTGTGGTCCCTGTTACACCCTGGTCTCTGTTACACCCTGGTCCCTGTTACACCCTGGTCCCTGTTACACCCTGGTCTCTGTTACACCCTGGTCCCTGTTACACCCTGGTCTCTGTTACACCCTGGTCCCTGTTACACCCTGGTCCCTGTTACACCCTGGTCCCTGTTACACCCTGGTCCCTGTTACACCCTGGTCCCTGTTACACCCTGGTCCCTGTTACACCCTGGTCCCTGTTACACCCTGGTCCCTGTTACATCATGGTTCTTGTTACAGCTGTCTCTCTCTCTCTCTCTCTCTCTCTCTCTCTCTCTCTCTCTGTTGCTCTGCCACTGCGTCGTTTCATATTTCTCTTTCTTTCTCGTTGGTCTCTCCCTCTCTCGGACATCTCTTTCGCTCTGTCATCCTCTTGCTTTCTCTCTCGGTCTGTCTGTCAATCTCTCCCTCCAGCACCAGCACCTCAAATTGATGGATGCAGTCTCATTGAAAACCTTGTCATGTAATTGTCTCTTTTCTTTTGGCAGCAGGTGTGATGGGAGTTGTCTGTGGGGCCACTGTCAGTTTCTGATGGTGCTGCTGTGGCTCTCTGTACATCTCTCCTTTCTTGGCAGGATGAAACACACATATTAACCACTTTTCCTCCCTCCTTCCCTTGCTCCTTCGCTCCTTCCATCTTTCCCATCCTCACACTCTCTCTCTCTCCTCCAGAACAGTGTCCATCTCACCTCACATGAAAGAAGACAGAAACAAACTTTGGCAGGCAGAACAAATATTACTGATTCACCAGGTGACACATCAGATACCTTAACGTGTCATATATTTAAAATGACATTTCCCCACATTGGATACTCTATCATCACAACACAGTCTATACCCTCTCTCTGTCTCTCTCTATATCTGTCTTTCTGTTCACTCTCTCTCTCTCTCTCTCTCTCTATCTGCCTCTATGTCCCCTCTCTCTCTCTGTCCCCTCTGTCTCACTCTCTCTGTCCCTCTGTGTCTCTCTGTCCACCCCTCTCTCTCTCTCTCTCTCTCTCTCTCTCGCTCTCTCGCTCTCTCGCTCTCTCTCTCTCNCATCTCTCTCTGTCTGTATCTATGTCAACTCTATCTCTCGCTGTCCTTTCTATCATCTCTCTGCCTACCTACCCTCTTTCTCCTTCATCCTTCTCTCTGTCTCTCTCTCCATCTTTATCACCATGTTGTGAATCTGAATGCTCTTTTCAGGTTGTCTGGTCTCGTGTGGTCTCGTGTGGTCTTGTGTGGTCTCATCTGGTCTCATCTGGTCTCGTGTGGTCTCGTGTGGTCTCGTCTGCTCTCGTGTGGTCTCGTATGGTCTCGTCTGGTCTCATGTGGTCTCGTATGGTCTCATCTGGTCTCGTGTGGTCTTGTGGGGTCTCGTGTGGTCTCATCTGCTCTCATCTGGTCTCGTGTGGTCTTGTGTGGTCTCATCTGGTCTCATCTGGTCTCGTGTGGTCTCGTCTGGTCTCGTGTGGTCTCGTCTGGTCTCGTCTGGTCTCGTCTGGTCTCATCTGGTCTCACCTGGTCTCGTGTGGTCTCGTGTGGTCTCGTATGGTCTCGTGTGGTCTCATCTGGTCTCGTGTGGTCTCGTGTGGTCTCGTATGGTCTCGTGTGGTCTCGTGTGGTCTCGTGTGGTCTCGTGTGGTCTCATCTGGTCTCGTGTGGTCTCGTGTGGTCTCATCTGGTCTCATCTGGTCTCGTGTGGTCTCGTGTGGTCTCGTATGGTCTCGCGTGGTCTCGTGTTGTCTCGTGTGGTCTCGTGTGGTCTCGTGTGGTCTCATCTGGTCTTGTGTGGTCTTGTGTGGTCTCGTGTGATCTCGTGTGGTCTCATCTGGTCTCATCTGGTCTCGTGTGGTCTCGTGTGGTCTCATCTGGTTGAGGAACTGGAGAAATGCGTCTGGAGAAATACACCTGGTTCTAACATGAGCCCTTTGTCCTTTTCCTCATTCTGATTGTGCCCAAATTTTACACAGGTGTAGACGATTAAAATATGCATTTTGAACTCATTTAGATCAGATCTTACAAGTGTAAAAAAACAAAAACAAGATCAGGACAAGATCAGGATGAAGGACGCATGTAAGAATCAGGTGTAAACGGAACTACTGAGAACAGCTAATCAAAACACCAACTATGGCTGATTCACACTATCGGGCTGATCTGAACCGTATTGCGCTGGCTGGGATTGTCCTATTGACACTATGGCTTTATGCCTCTCCAGAACAGCTCAGGACAGTTTTGCTTGTCTCCATTTGGGCCCTAGAGTGTAAATCATGGCACCAGGCTTCAGCATTAACACCCCTCCAATCTGCCAGGCCTTTTATCAAGGAGAGTGGACCTGATCCTAGATCAGCATTACCACCCCTCCAATCTGCTAGGCCTTTTATCAAGGAGAGTGGACCTGATCCTAGATCAGCATTACCACCCCTCCAATCTGCTAGGCCTTTTATCAAGGAGAGTGGACCTGATCCTAGATCAGCATTACCACCCCTCCAATCTGCTAGGCCTTTTATCAAGGAGAGTGGACCTGATCCTAGATCAGCATTACCACCCCTCCAATCTGCTAGGCCTTTTATCAAGTGGAGTGGACCTGATCCTAGATCAGCATTACCACCCCTCCAATCTGCTAGGCCTTTTATCAAGGAGAGTGGACCTGATCCTAGATCAGCATTACCACCCCTCCAATCTGCTAGGCCTTTTATCAAGGAGAGTGTACCTGATCCTAGATCAGCATTACCACCCCTCCAATCTGCTAGGCCTTTTATCAAGGAGAGTGGACCTGATCCTAGATCAGCATTACCACCCCTCCAATCTGCAGGGCCTTTTATCAAGGAGAGGGGACCTGATCCTAGATCAGCATTACCACCCCTCCAATCTGCAGGGCCTTTTATCAAGGAGAGTGGACCTGATCCTAGATCAGCATTACTCTTCAGAGTAAGAGTGGCTTCAGTACCTGTACTGTCCCTGTCGTTTGCTTGTCCTTTACTCAGTCGTTTGGACCAGACATGCAGGGAGAAACCCACAAAGCCTTAGTCTCTCATTAATACTTAATTATCATTCTGACTACCTATATTTGAACACAATATGCTCATTTAGACGGTTAAACTGCTCTGGAGAAAGGTCACGCAAAGCTACCTTCCAGGACTTATCCTGACACCCACACAGACACACACACAGACACACACACACACACACACACACACACACAGACACACGCACGCACACACACACACACAGACACACACACACACACACACACACACACACACACACACACACACACACACACACAGACACACACAACATACACAGACACACACAGACACACGCACGCACGCACGCACGCACGCACGCACGCACGCACGCACACACACACACACACACACACACACACACACACACACACACACACACACACACACACAGCCCTGGCATCGGAACAATTAGGAATGAATGAGAGAAGCTATCAGTTTGGGTGACAATTAAATAACGTGTTGAGGTTTCAGAGGAGGCAGGACGACAAGCTGTCCTGAACTGTCTGGCAACTAATTACCTCCACTCTGCAGAGGTTACAGAACTTATTTCCCTTCATAATCACATCAAATTACCCAATTAGGCACATCAGTGAGAGAGAGAGAGAGAGAGAGAGAGACAGAGAGAGAGAGAGAGAGAGAGAGAGAGAGAGAGAGAGAGAGAGAGAGAGAGAGAGAGAGAGAGAGACAGAGAGAGAGAGACCCACAATAAAATACAGTAATTTCATGCAGTCCAGGATTTTCTCCCAACGAGATGAAGATCGGGCCGTCTATGGTGAAAATTGAATCCTTAATGGTGAAATTTGTTACAACAACAAAGAAGTTACTGCAAATAAAGGCCACTGTTCTTTCCCCTCAGACGTCGGCCATGATGGAAGAGCACGGTACGTATGTGCTGACGTCGCCCACGATGGAAGAGCACGGTACGTATGTGCTGACGTCGCCCACGATGGAAGAGCACGGTACGTACGTGCTGACGTCGCCCACGATGGAAGAGCACGGTACGTATGTGCTGACGTCGCCCACGATGGAAGAGCACGTACGTATGTGCTGACGTCGCCCACGATGGAAGAGCACGGTACGTACGTGCTGACGTCGCCCACGATGGAAGAGCACGGTACGTATGAGCTGACGTCGCCCACGATGGAAGAGCACGGTACGTATGTGCTGACGTCGCCCACGATGGAAGAGCACGGTACGTATGAGCTGACGTCGCCCACGATGGAAGAGCACGGTACGTATGAGCTGACGTCGCCCACGATGGAAGAGCACGGTACGTATGAGCTGACGTCGCCCACGATGGAAGAGCACGGTACGTATGAGCTGACGTCGCCCACGATGGAAGAGCACGGTACGTATGTGCTGACGTCGCCCACGATGGAAGAGCACGGTACGTATGAGCTGACGTCGCCCACGATGGAAGAGCACGGTAGGTATGTGCTGACGTCGCCCACGATGGAAGAGCACGGTACGTATGTGCTGTCATGTTTCAGTATGCTGCATGACGCTCCTCAACTGCTCCTGCGCTGTTGTCCTTGATGATCTTTTTCGGCCTTCCTGTGACATTGGGGGGTGTAGGTGTCCTGGAGGCCAGGTAGTTTGCCCCCGGTGATGCGTTGTGCAGACCTCACTACCCTCTGGAGAGCTTTATGGTTGTGGGCGGTGCAGTTGCCGTACCAGGCGGTGATACAGCCCGACAGGATGCTCTCGATTTTGCATCTGTAAAAGTTTGTGAGTGTTTTTGGTGACAAACCGAATTTCTTCAGCCTCCTGAGGTTTAAGAGGCGCTACTGCGTCTTCTTCACCACACTGTCTGTATGGGTGGACCATTTCAGTTTGTCCGTGATGTGTACACCGAGGAACTTAAAACTTTCCACCTTCTCCACTACTGTCCAGTCGATGTGAATAGGGGGTGCTCCCTCTGCTGTTTCCTGAAGTCCACGATCATCTCCTTTGTTTTGTTGACGTTGAGTGTGAGGTTATTTTCCTGACACCACACTCTGAGGGCCCTCACCTCCTCCCTGTAGGCCGTCTCGTCGTTGTTGGTAATCAAGCTTACCACTGTAGTGTCGTCTGCAAACTTGATGATTGAGTTGGAGGCGTGCATGGACACGCAGTCATGGGTGAACAGGGAGTACAGGAGAGGGCTGAGAACGCACCCTTGTGGGGCTCTAGTGTTGAGGATCAGCGGGGTGAAGATGTTGTTACCTACCCTCACCACCTGGGGGCTGCCCATCAGGAAGTCCAGGACCCAGTTGTACAGGACGGGGTCGAGACCCAGGGTCTCGAGCTTAATGACAAGTTTGGAGGGTAATATGGTGTTAACCTCTCTGGGATATGTTGGACGCGTTCCACCAGCCAACATCCAGTGAATATGCAGAGCACCAAATTTAAAAAATAATTACTCTAAAAATGTTATTTTCATGAAATCACACATGCAATAAAACCAAATTAAAGCTACACTTGTTGTGAATCCAGCCAACATGTCAGATTTCAAAAAGGCTTCACGGCGAAAGCAAACGATGCTATTTTCTTTACGTTATTACATTATTATAACATCATTATCTGAGGACAGCACCCCAGTAAACGAACACAGACAATCCTATTTCAAACCTCCAGGCGCGACACAAAACGCAGAAATATAGATATAATTCATGCCTTACCTTTGACGAGCTTCTTCTGTTGGCACTCAAATGGTCCTTTTGTTCGATTAATTCCGTCGATATATATCCAAAATGTACATTTATTTGGCACGCTTGTCCAGAAAAACACCTGTTCTAACTTGCGCAACGTGACTACAAAATATCTCAAAGGTTACCTGTAAGCTTTGTCAAAACATTTCAAACTACTTTTGTAATACAACTTTAGGTATTTTTAACATAAATAATCAATAGAATTGAAGACGGGATGATCTGTGCTCAATACCGGAGGAAAGAAAAAAAAGTGTAGCTAGCTTTCAGGTCACGCGCCTCTAACAGAGAGTACACTTCCCTCGAGCCTCATTCTGAACAGTGTTACTTTTTCATTTCTCAAAGGAAAAACCTCAGCCAATTTCAAAAGACTGTTGACATCCAGTGGAAGCGATAGGAACTGCAAGAAGGTCCCTTAGAAATCTGGATTCCCAATGAAACCTCATTGAAAAGAGCGAAGACTAGTCTCTCAAAGCACTTCATGATGGCGGAAGTGAGTGCTACGGGGCGATAGTCATTTAGCTCAGTTACCTTCACTTTCTTGGGAACAGGAACAATGGTGGCCCTCTTGAAGCATGTGGGAACAGCAGACTGGGATAAGGATTGACTGAATGTGTCCGTAGGTGGTCAGGTCGAGCTGGTGTTTTGGCTGTGTCTGAAGTCTACAGCAACTGTGTTGGAGACGTCACATCGTTAAGCAGATGTTCTCAGTCAGTCTTGCTGTATTGCTCTGAAGCAGGCGAAGGGAGATGCTGTTCGTTTCCGTATTACCCCAATGGCCTTGAGGGAGATACTGTTCTGGATACCCTCAGGCCTTGAGGGAGATACTGTTCAGTTCTGGTTAACCTCAGACCTTGAGGGAGAGACTGTTCAGTTCATGGATACCCCAATGGCCTTGAGGGAGATACTGTTCTGGATACCCCCAGGCCTTGAGGGTGATACTGTTCAGTTCTGGATACTCTCAGGCCTTGAGGGAGATACTGTTCAGTTCTGGATACCCTCAGGCCTTGAGGGAGATACTGTTCAGTTCTGGATACCCTCAGACCTTGAGGGAGATACTGTTCAGTTCTGGATACCCTCAGACCTTGAGGGAGATACTGTTCTGGATACCACATGGCCTTCAAAGGGAAAGATAAAGAGCGTCCGTGTTTGTCATCAGCACCTGCCTACAGGCAGCAGGCTAAACCAATCACAGTCCCCCTCTACCCTAAGGCAGAAGGCTGAACCAATCACAGGCCTTCTCTCCCCCAGGCAGCAGACTGAACCAATCACAGTCCTCCTCTCTCCCCCAGCTCTCCGACAGGTGTTTCATGGTACAGTACCTCCCTCATATTAGATGAAGGGAAAAGAGAGGGAAGTGGGAGGTGAGGAAGATGGGGAGAAGAGTCAAGCTAGAGATGAACTTGTCTTTGGGTAGGGAGATGGGGAGGGAGAGAGAGCATTGCGTTTGTCCCTCACCTCTGAGCTACAGAATAAAGGAGAACTCCAAGACGGTATGAGAAGGCAGTCAGATGAGTGAAGGTGAGATTTGACGAGGAGGAGATGGGGAAAAGGATAGGGAGGCAATGAGAAACTCCCCTCTGTGTAAGCAGTGCGAGGGGAGGAGGGCGATTGGGGGGAGAAAATATCACAGCTCACCCTGACCAGACAATGGAGGGTAGAGAAATCGATGTAGAGGAGAGAGACAGACAGACAGACAGACAGACAGACAGACAGACAGACAGACAGATTTTGTACAAAATTACCTACTTATCCGCAATGACTATACAACAAATGCTCTGGCAAACCAACGACCAGTAAAAGAAGCAGAAACCCGAAAATACCATTCAGCCTGGAACTGAGTGAGTAATGTTAAGCCAGAAACTACTTTTAAAGCCAAGAGGAAAAACTAATTAGAATGATCTATTTTTCTTTATAAGGATTGGATGCTAAGTCAAGGCTACCAAGCTTGCTAGGACTGAATGCTAAGGTAAGGCTACCAAGCTTGCTAGGACTGAATGCTAAGGTAAGGCTACCAAGCTTGCTAGGACTGAATGCTAAGGTAAGGCTACCAAGCTTGCTAGGACTGAATGCTAAGGTAAGGCTACCAAGCTTGCTAGGACTGAATGCTAAGGTAAGGCTACCAAGCTTGCTAGGACTGAATGCTAAGGTAAGGCTACCAAGCTTGCTAGGACTGAATGCTAAGATAAGGCTACCAAGCTTGCTGGGACTGAACAGACCCCACTGCACATTCAAGTAGCACTGAAATGGGGAAGTAAGAGGTGTCAAAGCCCAACAATGTCAAGACACTTTCACAGCCTCCCCCACAAAAATGCAGAGGCCTTTGAGGCCCCCTGCTCCATAGCTTCCCCTGTCCAGAGGTCATCACCATACACTACCTCCTGGATGTAAAAAATGAGAAGGCAAGGAAAGAGCTACTCATGGAATATCCAGAGGCACGTTTTGCTGATTGCTACAAAAATTAAATAGGAACGTAACCAACTTAACCTTCCACACAGCCATCCCCTGGCATGGCACGGTACTATATTAACCAGACCATCCCCTGGCATGGCACGGTACTATATTAACCAGACCATCCCCTGGCATGGCACGGTACTATATTAACCAGACCATCCCCTGGCATGGCACGGTACTATATTAACCAGACCATCCCCTGGCATGGCACGGTACTATATTAACCAGACATCCCCTGGCATGGCACGGTACTACATTAACACAGACCATCTCCTGGCATGGCACGGTACTATATTAACCAGACCATCCCCTGGCATGGCACGGTGCTATATTAACCAGACCATCCCCTGGCATGGTGCTATATTAACCAGACCATCCCCTGACACGGTACTATATTAACCAGACCATCCCCTGGCATGGCACGGTACTATATTAACCAGACATCCCCTGGCATGGTGCTATATTAACCAGACCATCTCCTGGCATGGTACTATATTAACCAGACCATCTCCTGGCATGGTGCTATATTAACCAGACATCCCCTGGCATGGTGCTATATTAACCAGACCATCTCCTGGCATGGTACGGTACTATATTAACACAGCCATCCCCTGGCATGGTGCTATATTAACCAGACCATCTCCTGGCATGGCACGGTACTATATTAACACAGCCATCCCCTGGCATGGCACGGTACTATATTAACCAGACATCCCCTGGCATGGTGCTATATTAACCAGACCATCTCCTGGCATGGTACTATATTAACCAGACCATCTCCTGGCATGGTGCTATATTAACCAGACATCCCCTGGCATGGTGCTATATTAACCAGACCATCTCCTGGCATGGCACGGTACTATATTAACACAGCCATCTCCTGGCATGGCACGGTACTATATTAACACAGACCATCCCCTGGCATGGCACGGCACTATATTAACACAGCCATCTCCTGGCATGGCACGGTACTATATTAACACAGACCATCCCCTGGCATGGCACGGTACTATATTAACACAGCCATCTCCTGGCATGGCACAGTACTATATTAACACAGACCATCCCCTGGCATGGCACGGTACTATATTAACACAGCCATCTCCTGGCATGGCACGGTACTATATTAACACAGACCATCCCCTGGCATGGCACGGTACTATATTAACACAGCCATCCCCTGGCATGGCACGGTACTATATTAACACAGCCATCCCCTGGCATGGCACGGTACTATATTAACACAGCCATCTCCTGGCATGGCACGGTACTATATTAACACAGACCATCCCCTGGCATGGCACGGTACTATATTAACACAGCCATCCCCTGGCATGGCACGGTACTATATTAACCAGACCATCCCCTGGCATGGCACGGTACTATATTAACACAGCCATCTCCTGGCATGGCACGGTACTATATTAACACAGCCATCTCCTGGCATGGCACGGTACTATATTAACACAGACCATCCCCTGGCATGGCACGGTACTATATTAACACAGCCATCTCCTGGCATGGCACGGTACTATATTAACACAGACCATCCCCTGGCATGGCACGGTACTATATTAACACAGCCATCCCCTGGCATGGCACGGTACTATATTAACACAGCCATCCCCTGGCATGGCACGGTACTATATTAACACAGACCATCCCCTGGCATGGCACGGTACTATATTAACCAGACCATCCCCTGGCATGGCACGGTACCATATTAACACAGCCATCCCCTGGCATGGCACGGTACTATATTAACACAGACCATCCCCTGGCATGGCACGGTACTATATTAACCAGACCATCACCTGGCATGGCACGGTACTATATTAACACAGCCATCCCCTGGCATGGCACGGTACTATATTAACACAGCCATCTCCTGACATGGTACTATAATAACCAGACCATCCCCTGACATGGTACTATATTAACCAGACCATCCCCTGGCATGGTACTATATTAACCAGACCATCCCCTGACATGGTACTATATTAACCAGACCATCCCCTGGCATGGTACTATATTAACTAGACCATCCCCTGGCATGGCACGGTACTATATTAACCAGACCATCCCCTGGCATGGCACGGTACTATATTAACCAGACCATCCCCTGGCATGGCACGGTACTATATTAACCAGACCATCCCCTGGCATGGCACGGTACTACATTAACCAGACCATCCCCTGGCATGGCACGGTACTATATTAACCAGACCATCCCCTGGCATGGTACTATATTAACCAGACCATCCCCTGGCATGGCACGGTACTATATTAACCAGACCATCCCCTGGCATGGTACTATATTAACCAGACCATCCCCTGGCATGGCACGGTACTATATTAACACAGATCATCCCCTGGCATGGCACGGTACTATATTAACACAGATCATCCCCTGGCATGGCACGGTACTATATTAACCAGACCATCCCCTGGCATGGCACGGTACTATATTAACCAGACCATCCCCTGGCATGGCACGGTACTATATTAACACAGATCATCCCCTGGCATGGCATGGTACTATATTAACCAGACCATCCCCTGGCATGGCACGGTACTATATTAACACAGATCATCCCCTGGCATGGCACGGTACTATATTAACCAGACCATCCCCTGACATGGCACGGTACTATATTAACACAGACCATCCCCTGGCATGGCACGGTACTATATTAACCAGACCATCTCCTGACATGGCACGGTACTATATTAACCAGACCATCCCCTGACATGGCACGGTACTATATTAACCAGACTATCTCCTGGCATGGCATGGTACTATATTAACACAGACCATCCCCTGGCATGGCATGGTACTATATTAACACAGACCATCCCCTGACATGGCACGGTACTATATTAACCAGATCATCCCCTGACATGGCACGGTACTATATTAACCAGACCATCTCCTGGCATGGCATGGTACTATATTAACACAGACCATCCCCTGGCATGGCATGGTACTATATTAACACAGACCATCCCCTGACATGGCACGGTACTATATTAACCAGACCATCTCCTGGCATGGCATGGTACTATATTAACACAGACCATCCCCTGGCATGGCACGGTACTATATTAACACAGACCATCTCCTGGCATGGCACGGTACTTTATTAACACAGACCATCCCCTGGCATGGCACGGTACTATATTAACACAGACCATCCCCTGGCATGGCACGGTACTATATTAACCAGACCATCCCCTGGCATGGCACGGTACTATATTAACACAGACCATCCCCTGGCATGGCACGGTACTATATTAACCAGACCATCCCCTGGCATGGCACGGTACTATATTAACACAGACCATCCCCTGGCATGGCACGGTACTACATTAACCAGACCACCCCCTGACATGGCACAGTGCTATATTAACACAGACCATCCCCTGGCATGGCATGGTACTATATTAACCAGACCATCCCCTGGCATGGCACAGTACTATATTAACACAGACCATCCCCTGTCATGGCACGGTACTACATTAACCAGACCACCCCCTGACATGGCACAGTGCTATATTAACACAGACCATCCCCTGGCATGGCACGGTACTATATTAACCAGACCACCCCCTGACATGGCACAGTGCTATATTAACACAGACCATCCCCTGGCATGGCACGGTACTATATTAACCAGACCATCCGCTGGCATGATACAGTGCTATATTAACACAGACCATCCCCTGGCATGGCACGGTACTACATTAACCAGACCACCCCCTGACATGGCACAGTGCTATATTAACACAGACCATCCCCTGGCATGGCACGGTACTATATTAACCAGACCATCCGCTGGCATGATACAGTGCTATATTAACACAGACCATCCCCTGGCATGGCACAGTACTATATTAACACAGACCATCCCCTGGCATGGCATGGTACTATATTAACACAGACCATCCCCTGTCATGACACAGTGCTATATTAACCAGACCATCCCCTGGCATGGCACAGTGCTATATTAACCAGACCATCCCCTGGCATGGCACGGTACTATATTAACACAGCCATCCCCTGGCAAGGCACGGTACTATATTAACCAGACCATCCCCTGGCATGACACGGTACTATATTAACCAGATCATCCCCTGGCATGGCACGGTACTATATTAACCAGACCATCCCCTGGCATGGCACGGTACTATATTAACACAGATCATCCCCTGGCATGGCACAGTGCTTATTAACCAGACAATCCCCTGGCATGACACAGTGCTATATTAACCAGACCATCCCCTGGCATGACACGGTGCTATATTAACCAGACCATCCCCTGGCATGGCACAGTGAAATATTAACCAGACCATCCCCTGGCATGGCACGGTACTATATTAACACAGACCATCCCCTGGCATGGCATGGTACTATATTAACACAGACCATCCCCTGGCATGGCACGGTACTATATTAACACAGATCATCCCCTGACATGGCAGGGTACTATATTAACACCGACCATCCCCTGGCATGGCACGGTACTATATTAACACAGCCATCCCCTGGCATGGCACGGTACTATACTAACCAGACCATCCCCTGACATGGCAAAGTGCTATATTAACCAGACCATCCCCTGGCATGGCATGGTACTACATTAACACAGACCATCCCCTGGCATGGCACAGTGCCATATTAACACAGACCATCCCCTGGCATGGCACAGTACTATATTAACCAGACCATCCCCTGGCATGGCACGGTACTATATTAACACAGACCATCCCCTGGCATGGCACGGTACTATATTAACACAGATCATCCCCTGGCATGGCACGGTACTATATAACCAGACCATCCCCTGGCATGGCACGGTACTATATTAACACAGACCATCCCCTGGCATGGCATGGTATTATATTAACACAGACCATCCCCTGGCACAGTGCTATATTAACCAGAAAATCCCCTGGCATGGCACGGTATTATATTAACACAGACCATCCCCTGGCACAGTGCTATATTAACCAGACCATCCCCTGGCATGGCACAGTGCTATATTAACACAGACCATCCCCTGGCATGGCACGGTACTATATTAACCAGACCATCCCCTGGCACAGTGCTATATTAACCAGACCATCCCCTGGCATGGTACTATATTAACCAGACCATCCCCTGGCATGGCACAGTGCTATATTAACACAGACCATCCCCTGGCATGGCACGGTACTATATTAACCAGACCATCCCCTGGCACAGTGCTATATTAACCAGACCATCCCCTGGCACAGTGCTATATTAACCAGACCATCCCCTGGCACAGTGCTATATTAACTAGACCATCCCCTGGCACAGTGCTACATTAACACAGACCATCCCCTGGCATGGCACGGTACTATATTAACCAGACTATCCCCTGGCACAGTGCTATATTAACCAGACCATCCCCTGGCATGGTACTATATTAACCAGACCATCCCCTGGCATGGCACAGTGCTATATTAACACAGACCATCCCCTGGCATGGCACGGTACTATATTAACCAGACCATCCCCTGGCATGGCACAGTGCTATATTAACACAGACCATCCCCTGGCATGGTACTATATTAACCAGACCATCCCTTGGCATGGCACAGTGCTATATTAACACAGACCATCCCCTGGAATGGCACAGTGCTATATTAACCAGACCATCCCCTGGCATGGCACAGTGCTATATTAACCAGACCATCCCCTGGCATGGCACGGTACTATATTAACACAGACCATCCCCTGGCATGGCACAGTGCTATATTAACACAGACCATCCCCTGGCATGGTACTATATTAACCAGACCATCCCCTGGCATGGCACAGTGCTATATTAACACAGACCATCCCCTGGCATGGCACAGTGCTATATTAACACAGACCATCCCCTGGCATGGCACAGTGCTATATTAACACAGACCATCCCCTGGCATGGCACAGTGCTATATTAACACAGACCATCCCCTGGCATGGCACGGTACTATATTAACCAGACCATCCCCTGGCATGGCATGGTACTACATTAACACAGACCATCCCCTGGCATGGCACAGTGCTATATTAACACAGACCATCCCCTGGCCTGTTACTA
Source organism: Salvelinus fontinalis (assembly GCF_029448725.1). Taxonomy (NCBI): domain Eukaryota; kingdom Metazoa; phylum Chordata; class Actinopteri; order Salmoniformes; family Salmonidae; genus Salvelinus; species Salvelinus fontinalis. The sequence continues at coordinate 70,601,852 of NC_074667.1, forward strand.
TATTAACCAGACCATCCCCTGGCATGGTGCTATATTAACACAGACCATCCCCTGGCATGGCACGGTACTATATTAACCAGACCATCCCCTGGCACAATGCTATATTAACCAGACCATTCCCTGGCATGGTACTATATTAACCAGACCATCCCCTGGCATGACACAGTGCTATATTAACTAGACCATCCCCTGGCATGGCACGGTACTATATTAACCAGACCATCCCCTGGCACAGTGCTATATTAACCAGACCATCCCCTGGCATGGTACTATATTAACCAGACCATCCCCTGGCATGGTGCTATATTAACACAGACCATCCCCTGGCATGGCACGGTACTATATTAACCAGACCATCCCCTGGCACAATGCTATATTAACCAGACCATTCCCTGGCATGGTACTATATTAACCAGACCATCCCCTGGCATGACACAGTGCTATATTAACTAGACCATCCCCTGGCATGGCACGGTACTATATTAACCAGACCATCCCCTGGCATGGCACAGTGCTATATTAACTAGACCATCCCCTGGCATGGCACGGTACTATATTAACCAGACCATCCCCTGGCATGGCACAGTGCTATATTAACCAGACCATCCCCTGGCACAGTGCTATATTAACCAGACCATCCCCTGGCATGGTGCTATATTAACCAGACCATCCCCTGGCATGGTGCTATATTAACCAGACCATCCCCTGGCATGGCACAGTGCTATATTAACCAGACCATCCCCTGGCATGGCACGGTACTATATTAACACAGACCATCCCCTGGCATGGTGCTATATTAACCAGACCATCCCCTGGCATGGCACGGTACTATATTAACACAGCCATCCCCTGGCATGGCACGGTACTATATTAACACAGATCATCCCCTGACATGGCACGGTACTATATTAACACAGACCATCCCCTGGCATGGCACGGTACTATATTAACACAGACCATCCCCTGGCATGGCACGGTACTATATTAACACAGATCATCCCCTGGCATGGCACGGTACTATATTAACACAGATCATCCCCTGGCAAGGCACGGTACTATATTAACCAGACCATACCCTGGCATTTCACGGTACTATATTAACACAGATCATCCCCTGACATAGCATGGTACTATATTAACACAGACCATCCCCTGGCATGGCACGGTACTATATTAACACAGACCATCCCCTGGCATGGCACAGTGCTATATTAACCAGACCATCCCCTGGCATGGCATGGTACTACATTAACACAGACCATCCCCTGGCATGACACAGTGCTATATTAACACAGACCATCCCCTGGCATGGCACGGTACTATATTAACCAGACCATCCCCTGGCATGGCACGGTACTATATTAACCAGACCATCCCCTGGCATGGCCCGGTACTATATTAACACAGACCATCCCCTGGCATGGCGCAGTGCTATATTAACACAGACCATCCCCTGGCATGGCACGGTACTATATTAACCAGACCATCCCCTGGCACAGTGCTATATTAACCAGACCATCCCCTGGCATGGTACTATATTAACCAGACCATCCCCTGGCATGGCACAGTGCTATATTAACACAGACCATCCCCTGGCATGGCACGGTACTATATTAACCAGACCATCCCCTGGCATGACACAGTGCCACATTAACACAGACCATCCCCTGGCATGGCACGGTACTATATTAACCAGACCATCCCCTGACACAATGCTATATTAACCAGACCATTCCCTGGCATGGTACTATATTAACCAGACCATCCCCTGGCATGACACAGTGCTATATTAACTAGACCATCCCCTGGCATGGTGCTATATTAACCATCCATCCCCTGGCACAGTGCTATATTAACCAGACCATCCCCTGGCATGGCACAGTGTTATATTAACCAGACCATCCCCTGGCATGGTGCTATGTTAACCAGACATCCCATGGCACAGTGCTATATTAACCAGACCATCCCCTGGCATGGTGCTATATTAACCAGACCATCCCCTGGCCTGGCACAGTGCTATATTAACCAGACCATCCCCTGGCCTGGCACAGTGCTATATTAACCAGACCATCCCCTGGCATGTTACGGTACTATGTTAACACAGAACATCCCCTGGCATGGCACAGTGCTATATTTACCAGACCATCCCCTGGCATGGCACAGTGCTATATTAACCAGACCATCCCCTGGCATGGCACGGTACTATATTAACCAGACCATCCTCTGGCATGACACAGTGCTATATTAACCAGACCATCCCCTGGCATGGCACAGTACTATATTAACACAGACCATCCCCTGGCACAGTGCTATATTAACCAGACCATCCCCTGGCATGGCACAGTACTATATTAACACAGACCATCCCCTGGCACAGTACTATATTAACCAGACCATCCCCTGGCATGGCACGGTACTATATTAACACACTATCCCTCTGTCAACAGAGGGGGGTGTTAGCGATGTGTGGGAACTCAGCGTACTAGACAATGAGGACTCTGAGTCATCCAAGGTCAACCTGTACATGTCAGCTGGACTTCCACAGAATCAAAGAGGGAGCGCAGCAGGAGAAGCTCTCTCTTGAGGAAGACTCCCCCACCCTGAGCGTGTCAGACCAGAACTCCTCCTTAAACAACCCCCACAGATGAGCAACCCCAAGCACGGAGTCACCCCCCCAGCACAGGTTACTACGTCCTTACAGAAATGAAGGAGAAATTCACCCAGCTGGAGGTAAAGGCCGATAGAGCTGGAACAGCAGGTGTACACAATAAAGGCAGCAAAAACACAGACAACAGTCCAGCACAACAACACCCCCTCAACCAGACCCAGAGAGCTGGAGGAAGAGAGAGAGACATATCTGCAGTCTGAACTGTGATGAGACAACTTCAACTGGAGAAAGATCAGGTGCGAAAAGAAGAATGCCCAGCCGCAGGAGAAGAACGGAGCACTAGAGGAGAAGAACAGCGCACTAGAGAAGAAGAACAGAGCACTAGAGGAGAAGAACAGAGCACTAGAGGAGAAGAAGAGAGCACTAGAGGAGAAGAACAGAGCACTAGAGGAGAAGAACAGAGAACTAGAGGAGAAGAACAGAGCACTAGAGGAGAAGAACAGAGCACTAGAGGAGAGGAACAGAGCACTAGAGGAGAAGAAAAGAGCACTAGAGGAGAAGAACAGAGCACTAGACGAGAAGAACAGAGCACTAGAGGAGATGAACAGAGCACTAGAGGAGAAGAACAGAGCACTAGAGGAGAAGAACAGAGCACTAGAGAAGAAGAACAGAGCACTAGAGGAGAAGAACAGAGCACTAGAGGAGAAGAACAGAGCACTAGAGGAGTAAAACAGAGCACTAGACGAGGAGAACAGAGCACTAGACGAGAAGAACAGAGCACTAGAGGAGAAGAACAGAGCACTAGAGGAGAAGAACAGAGCACTAGAGGAGAAGAACAGAGCACTAGAGGAGAAGAACAGAGCACTAGAGGAGAAGAACAGAGCACTAGAGGAGAAGAACAGAGCACTAGAGGAGAAGAACAGAGCACTAGAGGAGAAGAACAGAGCACTAGAGGAGAAGAACAGAGCACTAGAGGAGAAGAACAGAGCACTAGAGGAGAAGAACAGAGAACTAGAGGAGAAGAACAGAGCACTAGAGGAGAAGAACAGAGCACTAGAGGAGAAGAACAGAGCACTAGAGGAGAGGAACAGAGCACTAGAGGAGAAGAACAGAGCACTAGAGGAGAAGAACAGAGCACTAGAGGAGAAGAACAGAGCACTAGAGGAGGAGAACAGAGCACTAGAGGAGAAGAACAGAGCACTAGAGGAGAAGAACAGAGCACTAGATGAGAAGAACAGAGCACTAGAGGAGAAGAACAGAGCACTAGAGGAGAAGAACAGAGCACTAGAGGAGAAGAACAGAGCACTAGAGGAGAAGAACAGAGCACTAGAGGAGAAGAACAGAGCACTAGAGGAGAAGAACAGAGCACTAGAGGAGAACAGAGCACTAGAGGAGAAGAACAGAGCACTAGAGGAGAAGAACAGAGCACTAGAAGAGAAGAACAGAGCACTAGAGGAGAAGAACAGAGCACTAGAGGAGAAGAACATAGCACTAGAGAAGAAGAACAGAGCACTAGAGGAGAAGAACAGAGCACTAGAGGAGAAGAACAGAGCACTAGAGGAGAACAGAGCACTAGAGGAGAAGAGCAGAGCACTAGAGGAGGAGAACAGAGCACTAAAGGAGAGGATGAGAAAGATTATCTGTGACAGAGAACAACCCGTTAGAGAGCTGGCCACCCCGGCAGAGAAGGAGAACAGCCCACCTCAGATCCTGACTATAGCCTCCACACAGCAGATAAATGAAGAACCCCAAACTCAGGGCACCCAAGCCCCTCCTAGCACCCCCCCCCCCTTCCCCCACCCCCCACCCCTCCAACATACCAATTACATTTCTTTCCACAGGGCCTTGGGGTGAGACCAGGAATCAGCTTGAGCCCCACCCATCTACACTATTAAAACCTCTACTCAATAGGGGGAGCTGTTAGCACTTTTTTTTTCTGGACGTTGCCAAATTAAACTGCCCAGTACTCAATTGTTGCTCGTACAATATGCATTGTATTACTATTATTGGATAGAAAATACTCTCTAGTTTCTATAACCGTTGGAATTATGTCTCTGAGTGAAACAGAACTCATTCTACAGCACTTTTCCAGACAGGGAGTGAGATTTCAGAAATCTTGGCCTCTGCTCCCAGGTCAGTTTTAAGGTCCCTGTGAATGCTATGGGGATACAAACACTGCCTACGCCTTCCTCTAGATGTCAGTAAGTGGTGACAATTTGAATGGAGTCGATTGCGCAATCAGGGCCTGTATAAACGACCAAAGAGCGGAAGTACATGTCTTTTCTTCCCTGCGCTTGGCGCACGATGGACGTCGGACTGGCCTTTTTCCAAGCTTTGGTTTAGCCAGTAATATATCGCCGGTCATGTTTTTACTCGTTATAGGTGTTAAAAACATCATAAGGTAGTTAATTTAAACCGTTTTATAGCAATTTATATCCGTTTAGTGCGATTTTCTGGCATTTCTTTGTGACGCACTCCCAAGAGCTGGGCACTTTTCCAGTACATGCCGAACGTTAGTGTGCTTACAGCCCAACACCGTGCAGGACGTTTGGCAGGACTTACCGTGCAGGACGTAAGTGGACAGTTTGATTTCACAGAAGTGTGATTAACTTGGAGTTACATTGTGTTGTTTAAGTGTTCCCTTTATTTTTTTTTGCAGTGTATTTATGATGATAAATCGTTGTTCTGTAGAAAAATGTTAAACGCATATTCCGCCATTTTCTTTGGGGTAGCTTCGCTTTGGCGCACCCTGTATTGCACAGTAAGGATAATTAAAAAAATGTAATTCAGCGATTGCATTAAGAACTAATTTGTCTTTCAATTGCTGTCCACCCTGTATTTTTTAGTCAAGTTTATGAATATTTATTAATTAGACTAGATCACTGTCCAATATGGCGCCCGACATTTTCAGGACAGTTTTGCTACTATTCTCATTGTATAACCACGTTTTTTTGTGGCTAAATATGCACATTTTCGAACAAACTCTATATGTATGTTGTAATATGATGTTACAGGAGTGTCATCGGAAGAATTCTGAGAAGGTTAGTGAAAAAAATAATACATTTTGGTGGTGATAATGCTATCGCTCTTTTTGCATTGAATCAATGCTGGGGTAATGTTTGCACATGTGGTATGCTAATATAATGATTTATTGTGTTTTTGCTGTAAGACACTTAGAAAATCTGAAATATTGTCTGGATTCACAGGATCTGTGTCTTTCAATTACTGTACGCTGTGTATTTTTAAGAAATGTTTTATGATTAGTAATTAGGTAATACACGTTGCTCTCTGTATTTATTCTAGTCGAGTTGTGATGGTGGGTGCAATTGTAAACTATGATTTCCACCTGAAATATGCACATTTTTCTAACAAAACCTATCCTATACAATAAATATGTTATCAGACTGTCATCTGATGAGGTTTTTTCTTGGTTAGTGGCTATCAATATCTTTATTTGGCCGAATTGGTGATAGCTACTGGTGGAGAGAAAAAATGGTGGACAAAGAAAAATGGTGTCTTTTGCTAACATGGTTAGCTAATAGATTTACATATTTTGTCTTCCCTGTAAAACATTTTACAAATCAGAAATGATTGCTGGATTCACAAGAAGTGGATCTTTCATCTGGTATCTTGGACTTGTGATTGAATGATATTTAGATGCTAGTATTTACTTGTGACGCTATGCTAGCTATGCTATTCAGCTTTTTTACTGGTGGGGGAGGTGGGGGGTGCTCCCGGATCCGGGTTTCTGAGGCGGTAGAAGTTTTAAAAGAAAAAGGAAATTAGACATACCAATTAGGATCTGGCTAAACATACTTGAATAAGTTATAGAACACATTGCCCTTTATGGTTGTGAGGTTTGGAGTCCATTCACCAATTAATAATTCACAAAATGGGACAAACACCAAATTGTGACTCTGTATGCAGAATTCTGCAAAAATATCCACCGTGTACAACGTAGAACACCAAATAATGCATGCAGAGCAGAATTAGGCCGTTACCTGCTTATTATCAAAATCCAGAAAAGAGACGTTAAATTCTTCAACCACCTAAAAGGAAGCAATTCCCATAACAAAGCCATCACCTACAGAGAGATGAATCTGGAGAAGGGTCCCCTAAGCCAGCTGGTCCTGGGGCTCTGTTCACAAACACAAACACACCCCACAGAGCCCCAGGACAGCAACACAATTAGACCCAAAAAAATAATGAGAAAACAAAATGATAATTACTTGACATATTGGAAAGATTAACAAAGAAACTGAGCAAACTAGAATGTTATTTGGCCCTAAACAGAGAGTACACAGTGGCAGAATACCTGACCATTGTGACTGACCCAAACGTAAGGAAAGCTTTGACTATGTACAGAATCAGTGAGCATAGCCTTGCTATTGAGAAAGGCCGCCGTAGGCAGATCTGGCTCTCAAGAGAAGACAGGCTATGTGCAACACTGCCCACAAAATGAGGTGGAAACTGAGCTGCACTTCCTAACCTCCTGCCCAATGCATGACCATATTAGAGACACATATTTCCCTCAGATCACACTGATCCACGAAGACTTCGAAAACAAACCCACTTTTGATAAACTCCCATATCTACTGGGTGAAATACCACAGTGTGACATCACAGCAGAAATATATGTGACTTGTTGCCACAAGAAAAGGGCAACCAGTGAAGAACAAACACTATTGTAAATACAACCCATATGTATGTTTAACTATTTGCACATCGTTACAACACTGTATATAGACATAATATGCTATTTGAAATGTCTTTATTGTAAATACAACCCATATGTATGTTTATTTATTTGCACATCATTACATCATTACAACACTGTATATAGACATAATTCCTTTGGAACTTTGTGAATATAATGTTTGCTATTCATGTTTATGATCTACTTCACTTGCTTTGCCAAAGTAAACATATGTTTCAAATGCCAATAAAGCCCTTTGAATTCAGTTGAGACAGAAAGAGAGAGAGAATCAGAAACAGAGAGAGGAAAGAGAGAAAGCGAGACAGAGACAGACAGAGACAGAGTGAGAGCGAGAGATACATAAATGGAGAGAGAGAGAGAGAAAAAACGAGGGAATGTAGAGAGAAACAGAGAGAAACAGTAGACGAGAATCATCAAGCAGAACAAAACTCCTCTGCAGTTCATCCCAGTATTGATCCGCAGCAGGGCCTGAATACCCAGACTATTACAGTTTGTCTTGCTGATGCTGTTGATTATTCTCAAAAGACTAGCTGTGTCCCAAATGGCACCCTATTCCCTATATAGTGCACTACTTTTGACCAGGATCCATTGTGGACAGTGTGTCATTTGGGATATACACATGGTTCTTGTTGGAAGACTTAGGATCTTTGTTCTCTGTGTGGCTATACAAGTTTTTTATTTTTCTCTCTCAGTTTATCCTTTCTGTAACACCACCGTACAACAGCAACTGTTTTTAAAGTACAGACGATTCTTGGTAAATGCTTGGGAGACTGAATGCACTAAACAGGAACATAAAAAATACGAATATAACAAATAAAAAAGTAAAAGTAAATATAAAAAATATAACAAATAAAAAAGGGGGTAGGAAAGTATCAGAAAGCACCTTTTCCTATGCTTCCTGACTGATGTTTTGGTCACATTGAATGCTGGTGGTGCTTTCACTCTAGTGGTAGCATGAGACGGTGTCTACAACCCACAAAAGTGGCTCAGGTAGTGCAGCTCATCCAGGAAGGCACATCAATACGAGCTGTGGCAAGAAGGTTTGCTGTGTCTGTCAGCGTAGTGTCCAGTGCATGGAGGCGCTACCAGGAGACAGGCCAGTACATCAGGAGACGTGGAGGAGGCCGTAGGAGGGCAACAACCAAGCAGCAGGACCGCTACCTCCGCCTTTGTGCAAGGAGGTGCACTGCCAGAGCTTGTCCTCGTCCAGAATAAATCGTTGTTTGGTTTTAGAATGTCCATTTCTTCTGTCGAATTCGCGCCACAATGCTAGCCAAGGTTGCTAACATTCCCATCCTCTCTTGACGCAAAGAACGTAAAAACTCCAAAAGTCCCAATAAACTTTGAATAAACTGATAAAACTCGGTTGAAAAAAACTACTTTATGATGTTATTATCATATGTATCAAATAAAATCAGAGCCGGAGATATTCGCTGTGTAAACCGAACGCTTTTCAGAAGACAGTGTCGAGTTCCGCCGCGCGCCTCTCGAAGACAAAGAAAATCCCGGCCCAAAAGCTCTTGTTCGGCCTCAGATAAAGCTAGACACCCCATTCCACCTTCCACTGCCTGATGACATCTAGTGGAAGGCGTATGAAGTGCATGCATATCGATAAATAAAAGCCAGTTGAATAGGCAGGCCCTGAAACAGAGCCTCATTTTCAGATTTTTCACTTCCTGTATGGAAGTTTGCTGCAAAATGAGTTCTGTTTTACTCACAGATATAATTCAAACAGTTTTAGAAACTTCTGAGTGTTTTCCATCCAATAGTAATAATAATATGCATATTGTATGATCTAGAAAAGAGTACGAGGCCGTTTCATTTGGGCAGAATTTTTTCCAAAGTGAAAACAGCGCCCCCCTATTGACAAGAAGCTAAAGAACGTCAGTTTTATTGCTCTTTAAATCAGGACAACAGCTTTCAGATGTCAACAGTCGGTAGAACGTTGAATTAAGTTTATACTGTGTTGTGGGGCCGGATGAGAGGGGAATGAGTCAGTGGTCTGGCAGATTGCTAGTTCCTGGTCACGGCGCGCTACCAAAACCTGCGGGGTCTCCTTCACTGCAGCCAACGTGAGTAAAACATTTAAACGTGTTAACCCTCGCAAGTCTACCGACCCAGATGGCTTCCCTAGCCGCGTCCTCAGAGCATGCGCAGACCAGCTGGCTAGTGTGTTTATGGACATATTCAATCAATCCTTATCCCAGTCTGCTGTGACCACCATCGTTCCTGTTCCCAAGAAAGCTAAGGTAACTGAGCTAAACGACTACCGCCCCGTAGCACTCACTTCCGTCATCATGAAGTGCTTTGAGAGACTAGTCAAGGACCATATCACCTCCACCCTACCCGACACCCTAGACCCACTCCAATTTGCTTACCTCCCCAATAGGTCCACAGACGACGCAATCGCACTGCACACTGCACTAACCCATCTGGAAAAGAGGAATACCTATGTAAGAAATGTTCATCGACTACAGCTCAGCATTTAACACCATAGTACCCTCCAAACTCATCATTAACGCTCTCGACCCGGGCTCTCGACCCCGTCCTGTGCAACTGGGTCCTGGACTTCCTGACGGGCCGCCCCCAGGTGGTGAGGGTAACCTCTCCGCTGGTCCTCAACACTGGAGCCCCACAAGGGTGGGTTCTCAGCCCTCTCCTGTACTCCCTGTTCACCCATGACTGCGTGGCCATACACGCCTCCAAATCAATCATCAAGTTTGCAGACGACACTACAGTGGTAGACTTGATTACCAACAACGACGAGACGGCCTACAGGGAGGAGGGTGTGGTGTCAGGAAAATAACCTCACACTCAACGTCATCAAAAAAAAGGAGATGATCGTGGACTTCAGGAAACAGCAGAGGGAGCAGTCCCCTATCGACGGGACAGCAGTGAAGAAGGTGGAAAGTTTTTCGTTCCTCGGCGTACACATCACGGACAAACTGAAATGATCCACCCACACAGACAGAGTGGTGAAGAAGGCGCAGCAGCGCCTCTTCAACCTCAGGAGGCTGAAGATATTCGGCTTGTCACCAAAAACACTCACAAACTTTTACAGATGCACAATCGAGAGCATCCTGTCGGGCTGTATCCCCTCCTGGTACGGCAACTGCTCTGCCCACAACCGTAAGGCTCTCCAGAGGGTAGTGAGGTCTGCACAACGCATCACCGGGGGCAAACTACCTGCCCTCCAGGACACCTACACCACCCGATGTCACAGGAAGGCCATAAAGATCATCAAGGACAACAACCAGCTGAGCCACTGCCTGTTCACCCCGCTATCATCCAGAAGGCGAGGTCAGTACAGGTGCATCAAAGCGGGGACTAAGAGACTGAAAAACAGCTTCTATCTCAAGGCCATCAGAATGTTAAACAGCCATCACTAACATTGAATGGCTGCTGCCAACATACTCACTCATCTCTAGCTACTATAATAATTAAAAATGTATGTAATAAATGTATCACTAGCCACTTTAAACAATGCCACTTAATATAATGTTTACATACCCTACATTACTCATCTCATATGTATATACTGTACTCTGTACCACCTACTGCATCTTGCCATCTTTATGTAATACATGTATCACTAGCCACTTTAAACAATGCCACTTTATATAATGTTTACATACCCTACATTACTCATTTCATACGTATATACTGTACTCTATACCACCTACTGCATCTTGTCTATGCCATTCGGCTATCGCTCATCCATATATATTTTTATGTACATATTCTTATTCATTCCTTTACACGTGTGTGTATAAGGTAGTTGTTGTGAAATTGTTAGATGTCTTGTTAGATATTACTGCATGGTCGGAACTAGAAGCACAAGCATTTCGCTATACTCGCATTAACATCTGCTAACCATGTGTATGTGAAAAATCAAATTTGATTTGATTTGATTTAGCATCACTACTCTGGATGGTTCTGACATAGAATATGTGGACAACTACAAATACCTAGGTGTCTGTTTAGACTGTAAACTCTCTTTCCAGACTCATATTAAGCATCTCCAATCCAGAATTAAATCTAGAATGTGCTTCCTATTTCACATCAAAGCCTCCTTCACTCATGCTGTTCAGCATACCCTCGTACAACTGAATATCCTACCGATCCTTGACTTCGGCGATGTCATTTACAAAATAGCCTCCAACACTCTACTCAGCAAATGTTATGTAGTCTATCACAGTGCCATCTGTTTTGATACCAAAGCCCCATATACTACCCACCACTGCGACCTGTAGTCTAACGTTGCCTGGCCCTCGCTTTATATTCGTCGCCAAACCCGCTGGCTCCAGGTCATCTATAAGTCTTTGCTAAGTAAAGCAACGCCTTATCTCAGCTCACTGGTCACCATAGCAACACCCACCCATATAGCACGCGCTCCAGTAGGAATATTTCACTTGTCATCCCCAAAGCCAACTCCTACTTTGGCCGCCTTTCCTTCCAGTTCTCTGCTGCCACTGGATCAAATTGCAAAAATCACTGAAGCTGGAGTTTGTTTCTGTGTTACTGTGTTGTTGTTTGTGTCGAACTGCTCTGCTTTCTCTTGGCCCAGGCCGCAGTTGTAAATGAGAACTTGTTCTCAACTGGCCTACCTGGTTAAATAAAGGTGAAATGAATCAAACAAATTGTAGCGGGCATTGAGGCAGTTACGGCCTATCTTTTGTTGACTCTTTTGCAGAAACATGCACGCCTCCTTTGTAAAGAACACCAGCAATATGATCTCGTTTACTGAATCCATGGAACATTTTCTTCTTCAAAGTGACCCCTAATGAACTATTTCCTGTTTCTAAATGATTTCTCTATTCAGACGAAGGGTACTGCTATAGGAACCCCTATGGCACCTAATTATGCTAATATGTATGTGTGTTACATGGAGAAACAGTCAATTCTCAAACGTTTTCTTGCCTAACATTGTTATGTGGAAACGGTAAAAATGTTGATGATATTTTTTGTTCTACGGAAGGGATGATGCAAAACAGCTCCAGGCATTCCATGCAATTCTTAACTCTTGTTCTGAGCACCTGAGATTTACTATTCAATCTGACACACGTCAAATCGTTTTCCTTGATCTTTCTGATTTTCTGTGAGGATAACGCTCTATACTCTTACAGGAAACCTACTGATCGTAGCAGTTTGTTGAGGGCTGATAGCTGTCACCCGCTTCCCTTGAAAAACAATTTGCCCTACAGCCAATTCTGTTGAATCAAAAGAATTCGACAGAAATATGGTTGAGATGCAAAGACAATTCAAGGAGAGGGGGTAGACAAATGGTCAGATTAATCCTGCCATTGAGAAAATGCAAAAGAAATCGAGACATGATCTCTTTCAAGTACAGTCTGGCAAAAAGAAGCATTCTTGCGTCCTAACTACCCTAACTACCCTAACTACCCGCTATTCAAAGTAATCTGAACAAATTAAGGGAATGGTTCACTAACATTGGCACATTCTAAGATCCGATGACAGTATCGGTATTTGCGGACCCTCCCTTTGTTGTATTGTCGCTGGGCAGAAATCTCAGAGATCAATCGGTATACTCTGATTTACCGAAATACCCCGACACAACTTCGATTTGAGCCTCTACCGGATGGAAACTACAAGTGTAATGGCTGTGCTCAATGTAATGGCACTTAAAAATGTAAATACTTCAAACAGGGAAACAGATCCCAATCAAAGGTGTTATCACGTGCTCCAGTAAGGAAGTTATTTATCTTATAACTTGTCATTGTGTTAAAAATGATGTGGGTAAAACGAAGCACAAATTAAAAGTACGAATCTCGGAGCATCGTAGCACCAAAAGTTGCAAAAACTTGACGTACCCAGTTGCGGACCACTTTTTGGAAGCGAACCAGACGATTGTGTCCCTACGTTATAAAGGCATCGAACATGTCACCCTCCCTAGGCTGCCTGGATCTTTAATTTAAGGAGCCTTGCTTCACTTCGGTCTCAACGTACACTTTGATCTGAAGCCATTCTTGTGATTTTGCGATGGAAAATGTTTGTAGGCCTATGCAGCCAAATTGTATCTATGATCATATGCTATCCATTCTTGTTTTTTATAGGTTTTATAGGTTTTATAGGTTTTATAGGTTTTATAGGTTTTAGGCCGCGGAGAGGCGGCGTTGGCTCCCTCTGCTGGACTTGCAAGGTCATCGACGGGTCCTCCGGACTATTTGGGGCTGATTGAGGCTGGTGAGTAATCAAGGGGCTGATTGCTCACCAGCCGTACAGGACCCATAAAGCTGCCAGGATGGCAGCACGCGGGAGGGTTGGAGGTAGTGAGAGGTTGCTACTGAATAGACGTCCTCGCAGTCTGCTAGAACAAAGGGGTTAGGTGTTCTACCCTAGAGGAGACCGCATTCCCCAGGGCCCAGAAGACAGTAACCCGGAAGAGGTCTCCTGGGGGAGATCATTCTTATATATATATATTTTTTTTATAAACACCCTTGAAAATGAGGTATGACACGTTTGATCTGTGTAAATGTCTTGATCAAACCCCCTGGTCTGCCACACTGTAAATTAACAAATGCTATCAGGATACACCGGGCCAATATTACAGACACGTGTCCTTTGACACTAAAACAACTAGTGACACGCAGTGTTTATCATTCTACCCTGGATAATTCAATTATTGCATCTGAGCTCCTAGAGTGAGGATCTCCTATTCTTGTTTAAGTGTTCTACTCCGCTAGTCAGCACCTCTCCTAAACAGGAGTTCTACTCTTCTAGTCAGCACCTCTCCTAAACAGGTGTTCTACTCTGCTAGCCAGCACCTCTCCTAAACAGGTGTTCTACTCTGCTAGCCAGCACCTCTCCTAAACAGGTGTTTTACTCTGCTAGCCAGCACCTCTCCTAAACAGGTGTTCTACTCTGCTAGCCAGCACATCTCCTAACCAGGTGTTCTACTCTGCTAGCCAGCACCTCTCCTAAACAGGTGTTCTACTCTGCTAGCCAGCACCTCTCCTAAACAGGTGTTCTACTCCTCTAGCCAGCACCTCTCCTAAACAGGTGTTCTACTCTGCTAGTCAGCACCTCACCTAAACAGGTGTTCTACTCCGCTAGCCAGCACCTCTCCTAACCAGGTGTTCTACTCTGCTAGCCAGCACCTCTCCTAAACAGGTGTTCTACTCTGCTAGCCAGCACCTCTCCTAAACAGGTGTTCTACTCTGCTAGCCAGCACCTCACCTAAACAGGTGTTCTACTCTACTAGCCAGCACCTCTCCTAAACAGGTGTTCTACTCTGCTAGCCAGCACCTCTCAAAAACAGGTGTTCTACTCTGCTAGCCAGCACCTCTCCTAAACAGGTGTTCTACTCCGCTAGCCAGCTACCTCTCCTAACCAGGTGTTCTACTCTGTTAGCCAGCACCTCTCCTAAACAGGTGTTCTACTCTACTAGCCAGCACCTCTCCTAACCAGGTGTTCTACTCTACTAGCCAGCACCTCTCCTAAACAGGTGTTCTACTCCGCTAGCCAGCACCTCTCCTAAACAGGTGTTCTACTCCTCTAGTCAGCACCTCTCCTAACAGGTGTTCTACTCCTCTAGCCAGCACCTCTCCTAACAGGTGTTCTACTCCTCTAGCCAGCACCTCTCCTAAACAGGTGTTCTACTCCTCTAGCCAGCACCTCTCCTAAACAGGTGTTCTACTCCTCTAGTCAGCACCTCTCCTAACAGGTGTTCTACTCCTCTAGCCAGCACCTCTCCTAAACAGGTGTTCTACTCTGCTAGCCAGCACCTCTACTAAACAGGTGTTCTACTCCGCTAGCCAGCACCTCACCTAAACAGGTGTTCTACTCCGCTAGTCAGCACCTCTCCTAAACAGGTGTTCTACTCTGCTAGCCAGCACCTCTCCTAAACAGGTGTTCTACTCTGCCAGCCAGCACCTCTCCTAAACAGGTGTTCTACTCTGCTAGCCGGCACCTCTCCTAAACAGGTGTTCTACTCTGCTAGCCAGCACCTCACCTAAACAGGTGTTCTACTTCGCTAGCCAGCACCTCTACTAAACAGGTGTTCTACTCTGCTAGCCAGCACCTCTCCTAACCAGGTGTTCTACTCTGCTAGCCAGCACCTCTCCTAAACAGGTGTTCTACTCTGCTAGCCCGCACCTCTCCTGAACAGGTGTTCTACTCTGCTAGCCAGCACCTCTCCTAAACAGGTGTTCTACTCCTCTAGCCAGCACCTCTCCTAACCAGGTGTTCTACTCTACTAGTCAGCACCTCTCCTAAACAGGTGTTCTACTCCTCTAGCCAGCACCTCTCCTAACCAGGTGTTCTACTCTACTAGTCAGCACCTCTCCTAAACAGGTGTTCTACTCTGCTAGCCAGCACCTCTCCTAAACAGGTGTTCTACTCTGCTAGCCAGCACCTCTCCTAAACAGGTGTTCTACTCTGCTAGCCAGCACCTCTCCTAAACAGGTGTTCTACTCCGCTAGCCAGCACCTCTCCTAAACAGTTGTTCTACTCCGCTAGCCAGCACCTCACCTAAACAGGTGTTCTACTCCGCTAGTCAGCACCTCTCCTAAACAGGTGTTCTACTCTGCTAGCCAGCACCTCTCCTAACCAGGTGTTCTACTCTACTAGTCAGCACCTCTCCTAAACAGGTGTTCTACTCTGCTAGCCAGCACATCTCCTAAACAGGTGTTCTACTCAGCTAACCAGCACCTCTCCTAAACAGGTGTTCTACTCTGCTAGCCAGCACCTCTCCTAAACAGGTGTTCTACTCTGCTAGCCAGCACCTCTCCTAACCAGGTGTTCTACTCTGCTAGTCAGCACCTCTCCTAAACAGGTGTTCTACTCTGCTAGTCAGCACCTCTCCTAATCAGGTGTTCTACTCCTCTAGCCAGCACCTCTCCTAACCAGGTGTTCTACTCTGTTAGCCAGCACCTCTCCTAAACAGGTGTTCTACTCCGCTAGCCAGCACCTCTACTAAACAGGTGTTCTACTCCGCTAGCCAGCACCTCTACTAAACAGGTGTTCTACTCTGCTAGCCAGCACCTCTCAAAAACAGGTGTTCTACTCTGCTAGCCAGCACCTCTCCTAAACAGGTGTTCTACTCCGCTAGCCAGCTACCTCTCCTAACCAGGTGTTCTACTCTGTTAGCCAGCACCTCTCCTAAACAGGTGTTCTACTCTACTAGCCAGCACCTCTCCTAACCAGGTGTTCTACTCTACTAGCCAGCACCTCTCCTAAACAGGTGTTCTACTCCGCTAGCCAGCACCTCTCCTAAACAGGTGTTCTACTCCTCTAGTCAGCACCTCTCCTAACAGGTGTTCTACTCCTCTAGCCAGCACCTCTCCTAACAGGTGTTCTACTCCTCTAGCCAGCACCTCTCCTAAACAGGTGTTCTACTCCTCTAGCCAGCACCTCTCCTAAACAGGTGTTCTACTCCTCTAGTCAGCACCTCTCCTAAACAGGTGTTCTACTCCGCTAGTCAGCACCTCTCCTAAACAGGTGTTCTACTCTGCTAGCCAGCACCTCTCCTAAACAGGTGTTCTACTCTGCCAGCCAGCACCTCTCCTAAACAGGTGTTCTACTCTGCTAGCCGGCACCTCTCCTAAACAGGTGTTCTACTCTGCTAGCCAGCACCTCACCTAAACAGGTGTTCTACTTCGCTAGCCAGCACCTCTACTAAACAGGTGTTCTACTCTGCTAGCCAGCACCTCTCCTAACCAGGTGTTCTACTCTGCTAGCCAGCACCTCTCCTAAACAGGTGTTCTACTCTGCTAGCCCGCACCTCTCCTGAACAGGTGTTCTACTCTGCTAGCCAGCACCTCTCCTAAACAGGTGTTCTACTCCTCTAGCCAGCACCTCTCCTAACCAGGTGTTCTACTCTACTAGTCAGCACCTCTCCTAAACAGGTGTTCTACTCCTCTAGCCAGCACCTCTCCTAACCAGGTGTTCTACTCTACTAGTCAGCACCTCTCCTAAACAGGTGTTCTACTCTGCTAGCCAGCACCTCTCCTAAACAGGTGTTCTACTCTGCTAGCCAGCACCTCTCCTAAACAGGTGTTCTACTCTGCTAGCCAGCACCTCTCCTAAACAGGTGTTCTACTCCGCTAGCCAGCACCTCTCCTAAACAGTTGTTCTACTCCGCTAGCCAGCACCTCACCTAAACAGGTGTTCTACTCCGCTAGTCAGCACCTCTCCTAAACAGGTGTTCTACTCTGCTAGCCAGCACCTCTCCTAACCAGGTGTTCTACTCTACTAGTCAGCACCTCTCCTAAACAGGTGTTCTACTCTGCTAGCCAGCACATCTCCTAAACAGGTGTTCTACTCAGCTAACCAGCACCTCTCCTAAACAGGTGTTCTACTCTGCTAGCCAGCACCTCTCCTAAACAGGTGTTCTACTCTGCTAGCCAGCACCTCTCCTAACCAGGTGTTCTACTCTGCTAGTCAGCACCTCTCCTAAACAGGTGTTCTACTCTGCTAGTCAGCACCTCTCCTAATCAGGTGTTCTACTCCTCTAGCCAGCACCTCTCCTAACCAGGTGTTCTACTCTGTTAGCCAGCACCTCTCCTAAACAGGTGTTCTACTCCGCTAGCCAGCACCTCTACTAAACAGGTGTTCTACTCCGCTAGCCAGCACCTCTACTAAACAGGTGTTCTACTCTGCTAGCCAGCACCTCTCAAAAACAGGTGTTCTACTCTGCTAGCCAGCACCTCTACTAAACAGGTGTTCTACTCCGCTAGTCAGCACCTCTCCTAAACAGGTGTTCTACTCTGCTAGCCAGCACCTCTCCTAAACAGGTGTTCTACTCTGCTAGCCAGCACCTCTCCTAAACAGGTGTTCTACTCTGCTAGCCAGCACCTCTCCTAACCAGGTGTTCTACTCTGCTAGCCAGCACCTCTCCTAAACAGGTGTTCTACTCTGCTAGCCAGCACCTCACCTAAACAGGTGTTCTACTCTACTAGCCAGCACCTCTCCTAAACAGGTGTTCTACTCTGCTAGCCAGCACCTCTCAAAAACAGGTGTTCTACTCTGCTAGCCAGCACCTCTCCTAAACAGGTGTTCTACTCCGCTAGCCAGCTACCTCTCCTAACCAGGTGTTCTACTCTGTTAGCCAGCACCTCTCCTAAACAGGTGTTCTACTCTACTAGCCAGCACCTCTCCTAACCAGGTGTTCTACTCTACTAGCCAGCACCTCTCCTAAACAGGTGTTCTACTCCGCTAGCCAGCACCTCTCCTAAACAGGTGTTCTACTCTGCTAGCCAGCACCTCACCTAAACAGGTGTTCTACTTCGCTAGCCAGCACCTCTACTAAACAGGTGTTCTACTCTGCTAGCCAGCACCTCTCCTAACCAGGTGTTCTACTCTGCTAGCCAGCACCTCTCCTAAACAGGTGTTCTACTCTGCTAGCCCGCACCTCTCCTGAACAGGTGTTCTACTCTGCTAGCCAGCACCTCTCCTAAACAGGTGTTCTACTCCTCTAGCCAGCACCTCTCCTAACCAGGTGTTCTACTCTACTAGTCAGCACCTCTCCTAAACAGGTGTTCTACTCCTCTAGCCAGCACCTCTCCTAACCAGGTGTTCTACTCTACTAGTCAGCACCTCTCCTAAACAGGTGTTCTACTCTGCTAGCCAGCACCTCTCCTAAACAGGTGTTCTACTCTGCTAGCCAGCACCTCTCCTAAACAGGTGTTCTACTCTGCTAGCCAGCACCTCTCCTAAACAGGTGTTCTACTCCGCTAGCCAGCACCTCTCCTAAACAGGTGTTCTACTCCGCTAGCCAGCACCTCACCTAAACAGGTGTTCTACTCCGCTAGTCAGCACCTCTCCTAAACAGGTGTTCTACTCTGCTAGCCAGCACCTCTCCTAACCAGGTGTTCTACTCTACTAGTCAGCACCTCTCCTAAACAGCTGTTCTACTCTGCTAGCCAGCACCTCTCCTAAACAGGTGTTCTACTCTGCTAGCCAGCACCTCTCCTAACCAGGTGTTCTACTCTGCTAGTCAGCACCTCTCCTAAACAGGTGTTCTACTCTGCTAGTCAGCACCTCTCCTAATCAGGTGTTCTACTCCTCTAGCCAGCACCTCTCCTAACCAGGTGTTCTACTCTGTTAGCCAGCACCTCTCCTAAACAGGTGTTCTACTCCGCTAGCCAGCACCTCTACTAAACAGGTGTTCTACTCTGCTAGCCAGCACCTCTCAAAAACAGGTGTTCTACTCTGCTAGCCAGCACCTCTACTAAACAGGTGTTCTACTCCGCTAGTCAGCACCTCTCCTAAACAGGTGTTCTACTCTGCTAGCCAGCACCTCTCCTAAACAGGTGTTCTACTCTGCTAGCCAGCACCTCTCCTAAACAGGTGTTCTACTCTGCTAGCCAGCACCTCTCCTAACCAGGTGTTCTACTCTGCTAGCCAGCACCTCTCCTAAACAGGTGTTCTACTCCGCTAGCCAGCACCTCTCCTAAACAGGTGTTTTACTCTGCTAGCCAGCACCTCTCCTAAACAGGTGTTTAACTCTGTTAGCCAGCACCTCTCCTAAACAGGTGTTCTACTCCGCTAGCCAGCACCTCTCCTAAACAGGTGTTCTACTCCGCTAGCCAGCACCTCTCCTAAACAGGTGTTCTACTCCGCTAGTCAGTGTTGCAGTCATTTCAGTCCCTGTAGTACCTGACGTGTATAGTGTTGAGTCATCCACGTACATAGTCACATAGACACTCATTAGTAAAGATTGAAAAAAGTAATGGGCCTAAACAGCTGCACAGGGGAATTCAAAATTAAATCAAATGTATTGGTCACACACATGGTTAGCAGATGATATTGCGAATTATTGCCTCTGTGTTAGTGATGGCTGTTTAACAGTCTGATGGCCTTGAGATATAGTCTCTCGGTCCCAGCTTTGATGCACCTGTACTGACCTCGCCTTCTAGTGGGGTGAACAGGCAGTGGCTCAGGTGGTTGTTGTCCTCGATGAACTTTTTGGCCATCCTGTGACATCGGGTGGTGCAGGTGTCCTGGAGGGCAGGTAGTTTGCCCCCCGTGATGCGGTGTGGGGACCGCACCACCCTCATGAGAGCCCTGTGGTTGTGGGTGGTGCAGTTGTCGTACCAGGCGGTGATACAGCCCGACAGGATGCTCTCAATTGTGCATCTGTAGAAGTTTGTGAGGGTTTTAGGTAGAGGTCGACCGATTATGATTTTTCAACGCCGATACTGATACCGATTATTGGAGAACCAAAAAAAAGCCGATGCCAATTAATCGGACAATTTTTTTTTTTACATTTATTTGTAATAATGACAATTACAACAATACTGAATGAACACTTATTTTAACTTAATAGAATACATCAATAATATAAATTTTGCCTCAAATAAATAATGAAACATGTTAAATTTGGTTTAAATAATGCAAAAACTAAGTGTTGGAGAAGAAAGTAAAAGTGCAATATGTGCCATGTAAGAAAGCTAACGTTTAAGTTCCTTGCTGAGAACATGAGAATATATGAAAGCTGGTGGTTCCTTTTAACATGAGTCTTCAATATTCCCAGGTAAGAAGTTTTAGGTTGCGGTTATTATAGGAATTATAGGACTATTTCTCTCTATACGATTTGTATTTCATATACCTTTGACTATTGGATGTTCTTATAGGCACTTTAGTATTGCCAGTGTAACAGTATAGCTTCCGTCCCTCTCCTCGCTCCTACCTGGGCTCGAACCAGGAACACATCGACAACAGCCACCCTCGAAGCAGCGTTACCCATGCAGAGCAAGGGGAACAACCACTCCAAGTCTCAGAGCGAGTTATGTTTGAAACGCTATTAGACCGCACCACGCTAACTAGCTAGCCATTTCACATCGGTTACAGCAGCCTCATCTCGGGAGTTGATAGGCTTGAAGTCATAAACAGCGCAATGCTTGAAGCATTGCGAAGAGCTGCTGGCAAAACGCACGAAAGTGCTGTTTGAATGAATGTTTACAAGCCTGCTTGTGCCAACCATCGCTCAGTCAGACTGCTCTATCAAATCATAGACTTAATTATAACATAATAACACACAGAAATATGAGCCTTAGGTCATTAATATGGTCCAATCCGGAAACTATCATCTCGAAAACAATTTTTTTTTTCTTTCAGTGAAATACGGAACCGTTCCGTAATTTATCTAACGGGTGGCATCCATAAGTCTAAATATTCCTGTTACATTGCACAACCTTCAATGTTATGTCATAATTACGTAAAATTCTGGCAAATTAGTTGGCACCGAGCTAGGCGGCCAAAATTGTTGAATATATCCTGACTGTGCGTGCAATGAACACAAGAGTAGTGACACAGTTTCACCTGGTTAATATTGCCTGCTATCCTGGATTTCTATTAGCTAAATATGCAGGTTTAAAAATATATACTTCCATGTATTGATTTTATGACAGTCATTGATGTTTACGGTTAGGTACAGTCGTGCAACGATTGTGCTTTTTTCGTAAATGCGCTTTTGTTAAATCATCCCCCGTTTGGTGAAGTTGGCCGTCTTTGTTAGGAAGAAATAGTCTTCACACAGTTCGCAACGAGCCAGGCGGCCCAAACTGCTGCATATACCCTGACTCTGTTGCAAGAGAAGTGACACAAATAAATTCATGTTAGCAGGCAATATTAACTAAATATGCAGGTTTCAAAATATATACTTGTGTATTGATTTTAAGAAAGGCATTGATGTTTATGGTTAGGTACACATTGGAGCAACGACAGTCCTTTTTCGCGAATGCGCACCGCATCGATTATATGCAACGCAGGACACGCTAGATAAACTAGTAATATCATCAACCATGTGTAGTTAACTAGTGATTTTGATTGATTGATTGATAGTTTTTTATAACATAAGTTTAATGCTAGCTAGCAACTTACCTTGGCTTCTTACTGCATTCGCGTAACAGGCAGGCTCCTCATGGAGTGCAATGAGAGGCAGGTGGTTAGAGCGTTGGACTAGTTAACCGTAAGGTTGCAAGATTGAATCCCCGAGCTGACAAGGTAAAAATATGTTGTTCTGCCCCTGAACAAGGCGGTTATTGAAAATAAGAATGTGTTCTTAACTGACTCTCCTAGTTAAATAACGGTGTTAAAAAAAATCGTCCAAATCGGTGTCCAACAAAACCGATTTCCGATTGTTATGAAAACTTGAAAACAGCCCTAATTAATCGGCCATTCCGATTAATTGGTCGACCTGTAGTTTTAGGTGACAAGCCCTGAATTCCTGATTCTACCTAGAATATGTTGGAGAGGCTTCCATTAAAGAACACCCTCTGTGTTCTGTTAGACAGGTAACTCTTTATCCACAATATAGCAGGGGGTGTAAAGCCAAAACACATTTCTCTTGCAGCAGACTATGATCGATAATGTCAAAAGAAGCACTGAAGTCTAACAAAACAGCCCCCACAATCATTTTATCATCAATTTCTCTCAGCCAATCATCAGTCATTTGTGTAAGTGCTGTGCTTGTTGAATGTTGTCAATTTGTTTACCGTAAAATAACATTGTATCTACTCAAACATCAACTTTTTCCAAAAGTTTACTAAGAGTTGGTAACAGGCTGATTGGTCTGCTATTTGAGACAGTAAAGGTGGCTTTACTATTCTTAGGTAGTGCATTTAATCTTGCTTATTTACAACATTTGGCATGTCCATACTCAACCATAATGCAATTTACAGTAGGCCTAGCTCCTATATCAGTGTGTATGTCACCGACCACCTCTTTTCAGTCTTATGTTGTAACATTTTCAATTGTGTTTTTTTTTTTTACATTGGATGAAAGTAGAGACTCGAAAGTGGTATATAAAGTGATATATTATACACTAAAGTTGTAGAACAATGGGAAAGTAATTCTGCTTTGAAATTTGATAAACTTGTAAACTCACTTTTGAGAAAATGGCAATTGAATGTTTTGGTACACGTACTGGAGAGCTTTGTCTACACTCTATCAGCATCAATCACACCCTTTGAAGCCTTAGCCCCGCCCATATCTTTAAGGATTCACATGTGAAGCCATGTGGTAAACAGAGGGAGAAAGTAGTAGCCTACAATAAGGGAAAACTCCATGTAAAAATACACTTGATCTAGTCCTTGGCCTATATCCTAATCTCACGTTGTTGCAGGTCATGTTGTTCTTCACATTACCGTCTCTGGTAAACACACTATATCAAATAAAATCAAAGTTTATTTGTCACGTGCACTAGATACAGAAGGTGTAAACGGTACAGTGAAATGGTTACTTGTATATTTGCATGGAAGCATTATCAAAACTGGAAAGTGTCCAGAAAAAATGTATATTTTATAAGTATTAGATGAAGCTTACGCAGACATAAATGTATGGGTCATGTTAAGGAAATGCTATAACCAGCCACATCTAGTGGATGGGTCACAATTGTCTAGACATTTACACATGTTCATGAAAATACAAAAGATGGCCGTAATCACCTCTAGACACACCCCTACACTGTACGTGGATGAACGCTTCACCGGAACCCCTTTTAAAAACTTTTTAGGGATAGGGGGCAGCATTTTCACTTTTGGATGAATAGCGTGCCCAAACTGAACTGCCTTCTACTCTGTCCCAGATGCTAATATATGCATATTATTATTAGTATTGGATAGAAAAAACTGTGAGGAGCAGGCCGTTTACTTTGGGCAACTTATTCATCCAAGCTACTCTATACTGCCCCCCAGCCATAAGAAGTTAATACATCTATTTTGGTTATTCCTTATCTCCACATTGTCTCCCTTTTTGTTACGGATTTTGAGCCGGTTCGTGACAATCATCTCAGGCAATCATGGCCAGTGAGAAGATTCCTGTCTTTTTCAGTGGCTAAACCAAATAGATGCCTTACAAGTTAAGGCACATGCAAGTTTACATGTTCCAGAAGGCATTTCTGCACAAAAGTACATTATTTAAAGTACATTAAAATGCCTCTCCTAGAAGGTCAGTGACGTGCGACATACGCCAAGCTTCTTGAAACGGATCACGTATTTCCATATTTTAGCCATACAATTACTTAGAACAATGTGGACTACAAAATATGTTCAAGTTAACATGTTTAGCAAAGATGGGATGGGTCTCCATTTTGTTTTTTTGTTTCTGTAAGCTGTTTAACAAACTATAACAGAATAACATTGGAATTGGAGTTGATTCCAAGGCAATACATAAAATACCGTAAATACACAACTTGAAGCAACCACATATTTAGCCATGGGGCACATTCCGATTGGCCAGTGAGAGGCCAAGCCTAACACTCCCTCAACTTTACTTTACTTTACTTAAAACAACCATTTCGCACCACCGCCAGAACTGCGGCAATCATTTTCTTGTCGTGAAAATAGCACAAATATTTCGGACACCCCCAACCTACAGCACTACCACCCAGCGCATAGATCAAATCACATTTTATTGGTCAAATACACATATTTAACAGATGTTATTGCGGGTGTAGCGAAATGCTTGTATTGACTATTGTCTTAGATTTGTTAAAAAATAGAGCCCTCAGGATTCAGCTCCAATGGACAGGTTGAATACCATGTGCCCTTTTTTGGGGTAAGGGCTGGGCTCTAGACAACTCTATCAGCCAATCAGGGTTGTATGTATAAATATATTCAAATGTTTATCCCCACACCCATACAGTTGGACTGAGCATTTCATTGGCTCAGGAAAATACATTATTACAAATATATTTTGGAGTAAAAAAATATATAAAACACACAGTGATTTATTAGATATAAGGTTATGATTTAAAATCTGAATGAAAAATATTGGGAGGTTTAAAGGTTATCCTAACTGGCAACGTATTCCCCATATAGTGCATTAACTTGGACTATGGGTCCTGGTAAACAACTGTTCTCTATAAAGTTAACAGAATGCCATTCTGGACTCAGTCCTGAGGACTTTACTTTAGAGGTCTTACCGCTCAGAGCCTGCCTGCCTGCCTCCCTGCCTGCCTCCCTGCCTGCCTGCCTGCCTGCATGCCTGCCTGCCTGCCTGCCTGCCAAGCTCTATACCTTCATCCATCCATTAGACCTTGTCGTCTGCTAGCGCAGCGCTGGAAAAAAAGACAGGGAGGCTGGGAATTAAATTGAGCTGCCTTGAGTAACATTTACATTTGCTCAGGATGAACTTGCCCAGGCAGTTTCTCATTGCTGATGTCTGTCTGGGAGAAGTCTGTCTGGGGGAAGTCAGTCTGAGTAGAAGATAGCCGGAGCTAAGTGTGTGAGTGTGAGTGTGAGTGTGAGTGTGAGTGTGAGTGTGTGTGTGTGTGTGTGTGTG
The DNA here is from genome assembly GCF_029448725.1 of Salvelinus fontinalis. Taxonomy (NCBI): domain Eukaryota; kingdom Metazoa; phylum Chordata; class Actinopteri; order Salmoniformes; family Salmonidae; genus Salvelinus; species Salvelinus fontinalis. The sequence continues at coordinate 70,627,423 of NC_074667.1, forward strand.
TGTGTGTGTGTGTGTGTGTGTGTGTGTGTGTGTGTGTGTGTGTGTGTGTGTGTGTGTGTGTGTGTGTGTGTGTGTGTGTGTGTGTGTGTGTGTGTGGCTGTATGCAGTGGTGGGGAAAGTACCCAATTGTCATACTTGAGTAAAAGTAAAGACACCTTATCAGAAAATAATAAGTAAAAGTGAAAGTTACCCGGTAAAAATATTACTTGAGTAAAGGTCTAAAAGTATTTGGTTTTACATATGCTTAAGTATCGAAAGTAAAAGTATAAATAATTTAATATGTCTTATATTAAGCAAACCAGAAGGCACCATTTTATTTTTTTATTTTTAATTATGGATAGCCAGGGGCACACTCCAACATTCAGACATCATTTACAAATGTGTTTAGTGAGTCCGCCAGATCAGAGGCAGTAGGGATGACCAGGGATGTTCTCTGTTTAGTGAGTCCTCCAGATCAGAGGCAGTAGGGATGACCAGGGATGTTCTCTGTTTAGTGAGTCCTCCAGATCAGAGGCAGTAGGGATGACCAGGGATGTTCTCTGTTTAGTGAGTCTGCCAGATCAGAGGCAGTAGGGATGACCAGGGATGTTCTCTGTTTAGTGAGTCCTCCAGATCAGAGGTAAAATGGATGACCAGGGATGTTCTCTGTTTAGTGAGTCCTCCAGATCAGAGGTAATATGGATGACCAGGGATGTTCTCTTGATAAGTGTGTGAATTGGACCATTTTAATGTCCTGCTAACCATTCAAAATGTAAGTTTTGGGTGTCAAGGGAAAATGTAAATAGTAAAAAGTACATTATTTTCTTCAAGAATGTAGTGAAGTAAAAGTAAATAAAGTACAGACAACCTCCAAAAACGACTTAAGTAGTACTTTCAAGTATTTTTACTTAAATACTTTACACCACTGTGTGTGTGCGCGCGTGTGCGTTGGTGTGTGTAGACAGTAGTAGAATGTAGCTACCAATTGAGTCAGTGGAGAAACTCAATGCCAAACCCACAACCAGTATAGTAAGTATTAGGCAGCCGCTACTCTTCCTGGGGTCCAAACAGGAAACAACACAACCAATAAAAGACATTTTAAACACATTAAAATACATATCACCGACAATTACATTACAAATCAGCCATTCAGCAGATGCTCCCATCCAGAGTAACCCAGAGCAAGTGTTTCCGTCTTAAACCACATATCACCGTCCTATCCCATTGCATAATGCTATAGAGAACGCATTAAAATGACTGTGTCTCTTCAGAGTCCCCGTCATGCCCGTAAGGTGTACTTTATCAGGTTTTAAATCTGGTTTTTATTGCTAGCTGGAGATACTTGGGGTGGCAGAGAGTTCCATTTAGTCATGGCTCTATTAAATACAGTGTGTTTCCCAGCCAATGTTCTGGATATATAGGGGGCTATGAAGAGACCTCTGGTTGCAAGTCTTGCGTGACAGCGATTTAAATAACAGTCACGTCCCGGCCAGGGTAGATGTTTGAGAACAACTATATCCACAGTGCCTATATAAAGGGAAATGCCTATATTAAGGGACATTATGTCAGAAGAACAAGCAAACACCTGCACATACTGTATCCATCCATCCACAGACTTCTCATAGTTGACTTCTCATAGTTGACTTCACATTGTTGACTTCTCATAGTTGACTTCACATTGTTGACTTCTCATAGTTGACTTCACATTGTTGACTTCTCATAGTTGACTTCTCATAGTTGACTTCTCATTGTTGACTTCTCATTGTTGACTTCACATAGTTGACTTCTCATAGTTGACTTCTCATAGTTGACTTCACATAGTTGACTTCACATAGTTGACTTCACATTGTTGACTTCACATAGTTGACTTCTCATAGTTGACTTCACATTGTTGACTTCTCATAGTTGACTTCACATAGTTGACTTCTCATAGTTGACTTCACATTGTTGACTTCTCATAGTTGACTTCACATTGTTGACTTCTCATAGTTGACTTCTCATAGTTGACTTCTCATAGTTGACTTCTCATAGTTGACTTCTCATAGTTGACTTCACATAGTTGACTTCACATAGTTGACTTCTCATAGTTGACTTCTCATAGTTGACTTCTCATAGTTTACTTCTCATAGTTGTCAGTGGAAAGAGAGTAGAAAACAACCCAAACACTTCAGCCCAGTGTGAACACAAAATAAAGTGATTCAGGTGCTAAAGGCTGAGTAGGGATAAGGACTGTTTTCTTGATAAAGTGGTCAATATGTATTTTCTTTCCCAGAGAGAGAGAGAGAGAGAAAGCAACACAGCAGGTAGTTGTCTCTAGAGCATGGCCATGTACGGCTCTGGTTGTCTCTTTTACTCAGTCACATCCAAGGGCGGCGTTTGGAAGCTGTTTGAGGTGACTTTATCAGGCAGGTTTCCCACATGACCCACTTCTACACACACAATGGAAAGTAATGTGATACGTTTGAATCAGGGGATGTTATTATTACTATGTAAACAAAGGGATCCGTAGTCTTCACATGTAGGTTATTCCAAGATGGCGTAGCAGTCAGTGGTCTTTGTCTTCGTCTTGTCGTGTGCCGTGTATATATATTTTTCCGTCGCATTTTCTTCACATATATATTTCAAATATATTTTTTAACTACCAACATACCAACTCCAACATACTCTCCTGCAACACGCCTCACCCAATGTGGTATGGATCTGCTATTTCCTTTACTTTAGAACCAGAACCCCCAAAAGAAGCTAGCCACCTAACTAGCTACTCGCTAGTAGTCAGCTAGCGGTCATCAGCTAACCTTTAGCCTGGACAACTCCTTCCAGTCTGCACATTCAACCCAGTCCACATCTCTGGATTCCTACCGCAAGTTCTGAACATTTTCACCTGGATCATTGCAGCTATCTAGCTGCTATCCGAGTGGCTACTCCTGGGTAACGTCTCTGTCACGAAGCAAGCACTAATTAGCCTGGAGCTAGCCTATGCTAGGCCCATCTCCCGGCTAACTGAAAAGGTCCATCAGACACTGACACTGCACCATATTTGAATTGATTGCCCCATCTATCATCAGAACTCGTACTGTTTGGTGACCTAAATGGGACACCCGTCCTACAATCTAAGATAGATGCCCTCAATCTCACACAACTTATCAATGAACCTACCAGGTACATTCCCAAATCCGTAAACATGGGCACCCTCATAAATATCATCCTAACCAACCTGCCCTCCATATACACCTCTGCTGTCTTCAACCAGGATCTCAGCGATCACTGCCTCATTGCCTGCATACAACATGGGTCTACGGTCAAACGACCACCCCTCATCACTGTCAAATGTTCCCTAAAACAGTTCAGCGAGCAGGTATTTCTAATCGACCTGGCCCGGGTATCCTGGAGGATATTGACCTCATCCCGTCAGTAGAGGATGCCTGGTTATTCTTTAAAAGTGCCTTCCTCACCATCTTAAATAACCATGCTCAATTAAAAAAATGTAGAACCAGAAACAGATATAGCCCTTGGTTCACTCCAGACCTGACTGCCCTTGACCAGCACAAAAACATCCTGTGGCTTACTGCATTAGTCCCCGCGATATGCAACTTTTCAAGGAAGTTAGGAACCAATATACACAGGCAGTTAGGAAAGCAAAGGCTACCCTTTTCAAACAGAAATTTGCATCCTGTAGCACAAATTCCAAAAAGTTCTGGGACACTGTAAAGTCCATGGAGAATAAGAGCACCTCCTCCCAGCTGCCCACTTCACTGAAGCTAGGAAACACTGTCTCCACTGATAAATCCACGATAATTGAGAATTTCAATAAGCATTTTTCTACAGCTGGCCATGCCTTCCACCTGGCTACCCCTACCCCAGTCAACAGCCCTGCACTCCCCCTCAGTAACTTTCCAAAGCTTCCCCCATTTCTCCTTCACCCAAATCCAGATAGCCAATGCTCTGAAAGAGCTGCAAAATCTGGACCCCTACAAATCAGTAAGACAATCTTGACACTCTTTTTCTAAAAATTTCTGCCGGATTTTCTTGACACTCTTTTTTTTCTAAACATTTCTGCAGTATTTTCGTTTTTGGCTAAAAAACGTACCCATTTGAAACTGCCTATTTCTCAGCCCCCGAAACTAGAATATGCATATAAAACACTCTGAAGTTTCCAAAACTGTCAACATTTTGTCTGTGAGTTAAACAGAACTGATATTGCAGGCTAAAACCTGAGGAAAATCCAATCAGGAAGTGCCCCTGTTTTTGAAACCTCTCTGTTCCTATGCATCCCTATTGCCCATTTAAAGGGATATCAACCAGACTCCTTTTTCTATGGCTTCCCTAAGGTGTCAACAGCAATAGTTTCAGGCTTTTATTTTGAAGAATGAGCGTGAACGACCACATTGCGTAAGTGGATAGGTGGGGGCTCTCAGAGTGAGTTGTGCGCAAAAGACAAAGGCAGCCATTGGTACTCCCGGTCCTAGTGAAAGCCAACTGTCCCGGTTGATATATTATCGAATAGATATTTATCAAATAGATAAAAACACCCTGAGGATGGATTACAAAAAACGTTTGACATGTTTCTGTGGACATTATGGATATAATTTGGAATTTTTGTCTGCGTTGTCTCTTTCCGGTTGATTCCTGGGCATAACGCACCAAACTAACGGAGGTATTTGGATATAAAAAATATCTTTATGGAACAAAAGGAACATTTGTTGTCTAACTGGGAGTCTCGTGAGTGAAAACATCCGAAGATCATCAAAGGAAAACGATTAATGTGATTGCTTTTCTGATTTTCGTGACCAAGTTACCTGATGCTAAGTGTACTTATTGTTTTGTCGAGCAAAGCTTTCGCTGTAGGTGGATTAACAAAAGGCTAAGTTGTGTTTTGCAATATTGCACTTGTGATTTCATGAATATGAATATTTTCTAGTAATATTATTTACCTGTGGCGCTATGCTACGCTATGCTATTCAGCGTTGCTGATGACAATTATCCTAGATCCGGGATGGGTGGTTCAGAAAGGTTAGTAGCTTGTTCAACCTCTCTTTCGTATCGTCTGAGATACCCAAAGCTTGGAATCTGCCGCGGTCATCCCCTCTTCAAAGGGGAGACACTCTTGACCCAAACTGCTACAGACCTATATATATCCTATCCTGCCTTTCTAAGGTCTTCGAAAGGTCTTCGAAAGCCAAGTTAACCTCTAACTCCTCACAAACCCGGATCCGGGAGCACCCCCATCAAAAAAGCTGACTAGCATAGCCTAGCCTAAAGCCACAGGGATATCATATAATAAAATGTTCATGAAATCACAAGTCCAAGACACCAAATGAAAGATACACATCTTGTGAATCAAGCCATCATTTCTGATTTTTAAAATGTTTTACAGGGAAGACACAATATGTAAATCTATTAGCTAACCACGTTAGCAAAAGACACCACTTCTTTACTCCACCATTTTTTTACTCCATCAGTAGCTATCACAAATTCGACCAAATAAAGATATAAATAGCCACTAACCAATAAACAACCTCATCAGATGACAGTCTGATAACATATTTATTGTATAGCATATGTTTTGTTAGAAAAATTTGCATATTTCAGGTATAAATCAGAGTTTACCAAGCGACTAGAATAACTACAGAGACCATCGTGTATTACCTAATTACTCATCATAAAACATTTCTTAAAAATACACAGCGTGCAGCAGATGAAAGACACAGATCCTGTGAATCCAGACAATATTTCAGATTTTCAAAGTGTTTTACAGCGAAAACACAATATAGCGTTATATTAGCTTACCACAATAGCAAACATAACAACAGCATTGATTCAAGGCAAAAATAGCGATAACGTATAAACCATAAAAATATATTAATTTTTTCACTAACCTTCTCAGAATTCTTCAGATGACAGTCCTATAACATCATATTACACAATGCATATAGAGTTTGTTCGAAAATGTGCATATTTAGCGGCACAAATTGTGCTTATACAATGAGAATAGTGTCCAAAACCTCAAGCAATCTGGCCGGCGCCATCTTGGAAAGGCACCTTTTCTTATCGAAAACTATTCATAAACTTGACTAAAAAAATACAGGTTGGACAGCAATTGAAAGACAAATTAGTTCTTAATGCAATCGCTAGGTTACATTTTCAAAATTAACGTTACTGCGCAATACACCGTGCGATAAAGCAAGGCTACACTGCAAGTAATGGCGTCTTATGCATTTGACTTTTTTCAACAGAACAATGAATTATCAGCATAAATAGTTCTTACTTTTTGATGACCTCTCATCAGAATCTTGGGATAGGTGTCCTTTGTCCAAAATAATCGTTGCTGGGTTGGAGAAAGTCATCTTCCACGTTGCAATTAGCAGTAAACAATAGCATGCGAGAGAGAGATACCCAACTTCCTACAACGCCAGAAAATGAAATACCCGAAAATCGCAATATACTGACATAAACTGATATAACTCATTTAAAATAACAAGATTATGATGTCTTTAAAGCCTATATCGAATAAAAACAGAGCCGGATATATCTAGGAGCTAAAACAGGAGCTTCTAAAACGACATGCAAAGATCCTCCCTGCGTCAGAGCGAAGAGTCAAAAGAGAGAACACCTCGATTCCAATCAATTTATAGACTTTCAGATCTGCCTAGAGACTCCATTTCAAGACCCCCTATTCGCTGACACCCAGGGGAAGGCGTATGCAGTGCATCTCAACCAATAGAAGACAGGCAGATTTATACACAGGTCTGAGAGCAGGTTGGAAAATTCTGCATTCTCACATACACATAGGGAAATTGCTCTAAGTCCAGTTCTGTTTCACCCACAGACATAATTCAATCGGTTTTAGAAACTAGAGAGTGTTTTCTATCCAATAGTAATAATAATATGCATTTTGTACTAGCAAGAATTGAGTACGAGGCAGTTTAATTTGGGCACTATTTTTTCCAATGGTGAAACAGCGCCCACATATTGACAAGAAGTTAATAGCCTTGGTTTCTCAAATGACTGCCTCGCCTGGTTCACCAACTACTTCTCAGACAGAGTTCAGTGTATCAAATCGGAGGGCCTGTTATTCAGACCTCTGGCAGTCTCTATGGGGGTGCCACAGGGTTCAATTCTCGGGCCGACTCTTTTCTCTGTATACATCAATGATGTCGCTCTTGCTGCTGGTGATTCTCTGATCCACCTCTACGCAGACGACACCATTCTGTATACTTCTGGCCCTTCTTTGGACACTGTGTTAAGCATCTCCAATCCAAAGTTAAATCTAGAATCCTCTTCCTATTTTGCAACCAAAGCATCCTTCACTCACGCTGCCAAACACACCCTCGTACAACTAACTATCCTACCGATCCTTGACTTCGGTGATGTCATTTACAGAATAGCCTCCAACACTCTACTCAGCAACCTGGATGCAGTCTATCACAGTGCCATCCATTTTGTCACCAAAGCCCCAAATACTACCCAACACCGCTACCTGTATGCTGTCGTTGGCTGGCCCTCGCTTCAAATGCGTCGCCAAACCCACCAGCTCCTGGTCATCTATTTGTCTTTGCTAGGTAATCTCAGCTCACTTGTCCCCATAGCAGCACCCACCCGTAGCACACGCTCCAGCAGGTATATTTCACTGATCACCCCAAAAGCCAATTCCTCATTTGGCCGCCTTTCCTTCCAGTTCTCTGCTGTCAATGACTGGTACGAATTGCAACAAAAAAAATCAATGAAGCTGGAGACTCATATCTCCCTCTTTAACTTTAGGCACCAACTTTCAGAGCAGCTCACAGATAACTGCACCTGTACATAGCCCATTTGTAAATAGCCCATCCAACTACCGCTTCCCCATACTGTTATTTATTATTTTTGCTCCTTTGCACCCCAGTATCTTTACTTGCACATTCATCTTCTGCACATCTACTACTCCAGTGTTTAATTGATAAATTGTAATTATTTCGCCACCATGGCCTATTTATTGCCTACCTCTCTTATCTTACCTCATTTGCAGATATTGTATATAGAGTTTAATTTTGTGTTACTAACATTGTTTTTTTACTCCATGTGTAACTCTGTGTTGTTGTTTGTGTCGCACTGCTTTGCTTTATCTTGGCCAGGTCGCAGTTGAAAATGAGAACTTATTCTCAACTGGTCTACCTGGTTAAATAAAGGTGAAATAAAAATAAATACAAATTAAAAGGTAGAAAGATATTACACTGAGTGACAAAACATTAGGAACACCCGCTTGTTCCATGACAGACCGACCAGGTGAATCCAGGTGAAAGCTATGGCCCCTTATTTATGTTGCCTGTTAAATCCACTTCAATCAGTGTAGTTGAAGGGGAGGAGACACGTTAAATAAGGATCTTTAAACCAGGAGACAATTGAGACATAGATTGTGCATATGTGCCATTAAGAGGATGAATTGACAATACAATAAGACTTCAGTGCCTTTGAAGTAGGTGCCAGGCACACCGGGTTGAGTGTATCAAGAACTGCAACGCTGTCAACAGTTTCCCGTGTGTAACGCGAATGGTCCACCACCCAAAGGACATCAAGGCCAACTTGACTCAACTGTGGGAAGAATTGGCGTCAACATGATCCAGTATCCCTGTGGAATGTTTTCAACACCTTGTAGATTCCATGTCCAGACGAATTGAGGCTGTTCTGAGGGAAGAAGGGGATGCAACTCAGAAATAATATTCCTAATGTTTTGTACCCTCAGTGTATATTGGTAGAAAAAACATTGCAGGTATCCGTCTACAGACTTCACATCACATGTACTTGTCTACATCTGGGTTAGTATTCTCCTCTGTGTTCCTCAGTCGACGGCAGTAGCGAGATACCTCAAGATGAGTTAGTGGGGTGTCAACGGCAGAAGAGTGAGATTTCACGGTGAGGTAGTGGGATGTCGATGACAGCAGAGATATTTCACGGTGAGGTAGTGGGAATGCCAGACTAACTACCATTCAATGAAAGGATAGAGAGAAAAGAGACAAAGCAGCTCCTGAGCGTCTGTCCAAGTAAAGCCCTGGTTCAGCAACGCCTCTCTACTTACAGTATCTGGATTCCACAGGGCAGTGCTCCGTCCCTCTCTACTTACAGTATCTGGATTCTTCAGGGCAGTGCTCTGTACCTCTCTACCTACAGTATCTGGATTCCTCAGGGCAGTGCTCCGTACCTCTCTACTTACAGTATCTGGATTCCTCAGGGCAGTGCTCCGTACCTCTCTACTTACAGTATCTGGATTCTTCAGGGCAGTGCTCCGTACCTCTCTACTTACAGTATCTGGATTCCACAGGGCAGTGCTCCGTACCTCTCTACCTACAGTATCTGGATTCCTCAGAGCAGTGCTCCGTACCTCTCTACCTACAGTATCTGGATTCCTCAGAGCAGTGCTCCGTACCTCTCTACCTACAGTATCTGGATTCCTCAGGGCAGTGCTCCATACCTCTCTACCTACAGTATCTCGATTCTTCAGGGCAGTGCTCCTGTCACGTTCTGACCATAGTTCTTGTGTGTTTTACTTGTTTTAGTGTTGGTCAGGACCATAGCATCTGGATTTGTCAAACATGTTTATAGCTGTGTTTCATCTTGGCCTTAGAGATGAGTGCTGCTGACGTGTGTGTGTGTGTGTGTGTGTGTGTGTGTGTGTGTGTGTGTGTGTGTGTGTGTGTGTGTGTGTGTGTGTGTGTGTGTGTGTGTGTGTGTGTGTGTGTGTGTGTGTGTGTGTGTGTGTGTGTGTGTGTGTGTGTGTGTGTGTGTGTGTGTTAGCCAACTTGACTTCATCCGTTTGTTTTCTACTCTAGAGAGCAGTGAGTAATACCCTTTTTGACATGACACATAACAGCCAGAGGCTGTTTTCTATTGGTCTCTCCTAACACACTGAATTACACAGAGAAAGTGTTTGTTGATACTACTTATTAACTTCGTATCGAGTGTTAGTGTTACATTCTTCACTGGATAAACAAATAGTGGGTTGTCAAACTTAAAGCTACATTCTGTAATCTAAAAACAACAAAGTGGCAGCTGGCTTCACATCATTAATTAAAATGTCCCAACATTGATGTACCAATCGCAGACTGTATTTATTTTTTTTTTTTAAGTGACAAATTGTCTGTTCAGGAATCAGTCAACCATCAGATGTAAGTATAATATAATATATATATATATAATAATTTAATATAATATCAATAGTGTGAATTCTGAATGGTTCTGTAAGTAGACCCAAAACATTTATGTTTCATTTATGAAGTAGTTGTGATGAGACATGTAGTATTTTATTAAGATTGTTTTGTTGCGAAAGCAGCAGCTACTCTTCCTGGGGTCCACACAGAACATGAAACATAATACAGAACATTAATAGACACGAACAGCTCACAGGTAAATGTGTTCCGGCCAAAACCCAATGGTGTCATTCATTGTCATCTCGATACATGAAACCTCTCCCAGCTCTCATTATGTCTAAGCACCAAATGGCACCTTATTCCCTATATAGTGCACTACTTTTGACCATTGCCCATAGGGAAACACATAGAGCTCTAGTCAAAAGTAGTGCACTATTATAGCTGTCCATTTGGGACTTAGCCAATGTCAGCTTGGTCAGAATGTCACTGAATCTCTACTATAGTTGCCTTTGTTGCAGACAGCAGAGTAATCTCCTGTGAGTGATAGGCAATTGAACCAGTCCTTTTCTGAATCTTTACTCCTTAAATCTAAAAAAGGCTGAAAACTTCTCAGTGTTGAGCTCTCACTCGGATTTAACAATTCATTCTGTCTCTCTGTGCCTGCCTGCCTGCCTGCCTGCCTGCCTGCCTGCCTGCCTGAGCAAGTGTGTCCTTGTGTGCCTGCCTGCCTGTCTTGCCTGTCGCTGTGTGTGTGTGTGTGTGTGTGTGTGTGTGTGTGTGTGTGTATGTGTGTGTGTGTGTGTGTGTGTGTATGTGTGTGTGTGTGTATGTGTGTGTGTGTGCGTCTGTATGTATGTGTGTGTGTGTGTGTGTGTGTGTGTGTGTGTGTGTGTGTGTGTGTGTGTGTGTGTGTGTGTGTGTGTGTGTGTGTGTGTGTGTACTTGCACTAGTGTGAATGATTGACACCAGCTGATTACTCTACCCAGTGAAACAACACTGCCTCATACTTTACCACTACAGTAGCAACACCATTAAACATTAAAATTGACAGCCAGCACACACACACACACACACACACACACACACACACACACACACACACACATACACACACACACACACACACACACACACACACAGACACAGAGAGGTTACTGAGAGGCTAGTGAATTCTCTCCCCCCCTGAGTCCCAAATGGCACCCTATTGTATAGTGCACTACTTGTTGGGCTATGGGCCCTGGTCAAAAGTAGTACACTATGTAGGAACGAGGCTGCCATTTGGGATGTAGACACCAACTTTTTCTTTTCATCTGATAGTTGAAAGGCTGATATCTGTCACTGGGGGATGGCTGACAGGATGTTTCTCAGTACAGAGAGGAGGAGGAAGGGATTGTACATACCTGGTGGTCCCTTTATTAGGAAGGAGTACTGTATCTTACCTGGTGGTCCCTTTATTAGGAAGGAGTACTGTATCTTACCTGGTGGTCCCCTATTAGGAAGGAGTACTGTATCTTACCTGGTGGTCCCCTATTAGGAAGGAGTACTGGATCTTACCTGGTGGTCCCCTATTAGGAAGGAGTACTGTATCTTACCTGGTGGTCCCCTATTAGGAAGGAGTACTGTATCTTACCTGGTGGTCCCCTATTAGGAAGGAGTACTGGATCTTACCTGGTGGTCCCCTATTAGGAAGGAGTACTGGATCTTACCTGGTGGTCCCCTATTAGGAAGGAGTACTGTATCTTACCTGGTGGTCCCCTATTAGGAAGGAGTACTGTATCTTACCTGGTGGTCCCCTATTAGGAAGGAGTACTGTATCTTACCTGGTTGTCCCCTATTAGGAAGGAGTACTGTATCTTACCTGGTGGTCCCCTATTAGGAAGGAGTACTGTATCTTACCTGGTGGTCCCCTATTAGGAAGGAGTACTGTATCTTACCTGGTGGTCGTCTATTAGGAAGGAGTACTGTATCTTACCTGGTGGTCCCCTATTAGGAAGGAGTACTGTATCTTACCTGGTGGTCCCCTATTAGGAAGGAGTACTGGATCTTACCTGGTGGTCGTCTATTAGGAAGGAGTACTGTATCTTACCTGGTGGTCGTCTATTAGGAAGGAGTACTGTATCTTACCTGGTGGTCCCCTATTAGGAAGGAGTACTGTATCTTACCTGGTGGTCCCCTAGTAGGAAGGAGTACTGTATCTTACCTGGTGGTCCCCTATTAGGAAGGAGTACTGTATCTTACCTGGTGGTCCCCTATTAGGAAGGAGTACTGGATCTTACCTGGTGGTCCCTTTATTAGGAAGGAGTACTGTATCTTACCTGGTGGTCCCCTATTAGGAAGGAGTACTGTATCTTACCTGGTGGTCCCCTATTAGGAAGGAGTACTGTATCTTACCTGGTGGTCCCCTATTAGGAAGGAGTACTGTATCTTACCTGGTGGTCGTCTATTAGGAAGGAGTACTGTATCTTACCTGGTTGTCCCCTATTAGGAAGGAGTACTGGATCTTACCTGGTGGTCGTCTATTAGGAAGGAGTACTGTATCTTACCTGGTGGTCCCCTATTAGGAAGGAGTACTGTATCTTACCTGGTGGTCCCCTATTATGAAGGAGTACTGTATCTTACCTGGTGGTCCCCTATTAGGAAGGAGTACTGGATCTTACCTGGTGGTCCCCTATCAGGACGGAGTACTGGATCTTACCTGGTGGTCGTCTATTAGGAAGGAGTACTGTATCTTACCTGGTGGTCCCCTATTAGGAAGGAGTACTGTATCTTACCTGGTGGTCCCCTATTAGGAAGGAGTACTGGATCTTACCTGGTGGTCCCCTATTAGGAAGGACTACTGTATCTTACCTGGTGGTCGTCTATTAGGAAGGAGTACTGTATCTTACCTGTTGGTCCCCTATTAGGAAGGAGTACTGTATCTTACCTGGTGGTCCCCTATTAGGAAGGAGTACTGTATCTTACCTGGTGGTCGTCTATTAGGAAGGAGTACTGGATCTTACCTGGTGGTCCCCTATTAGGAAGGAGTACTGTATCTTACCTGGTGGTCCCCTATTAGGAAGGAGTACTGTATCATACCTGGCGGTACCCTATTAGGAAGGAGTACTGTATCTTACCTGGTGGTCGTCTATTAGGAAGGAGTACTGTATCTTACCTGGTGGTCCCCTATTAGGAAGGAGTACTGTATCTTACCTGGTGGTCGTCTATTAGGAAGGAGTACTGGATCTTACCTGGTGGTCCCCTATTAGGAAGGAGTACTGGATCTTACCTGGTGGTCGTCTATTAGGACGGAGTACTGTATCTTACCTGGTGGTCCCCTATTAGGAAGGAGTACTGTATCTTACCTGGTGGTCCCCTATTAGGAAGGAGTACTGTATCTTACCTGGTGGTCGTCTATTAGGAAGGAGTACTGGATCTTACCTGGTGGTCGTCTATTAGGAAGGAGTACTGGATCTTACCTGGTGGTCGTCTATTAGGAAGGAGTACTGGATCTTACCTGGTGGTCCCCTATTAGGAAGGAGTACTGTATCTTACCTGGTGGTCGTCTAATAGGAAGGAGTACTGTATCTTACCTGGTGGTCCCCTATTAGGAAGGAGTACTGTATCTTACCTGGTGGTCGTCTATTAGGAAGGAGTACTGTATCTTACCTGGTGGTCGTCTATTAGGAAGGAGTACTGTATCTTACCTGGTGGTCCCCTATTAGGAAGGAGTACTGTATCTTACCTGGTGGTCGTCTATTAGGAAGGAGTACTGTATCTTACCTGGTGGTCGTCTATTAGGAAGGAGTACTGTATCTTACCTGGTGGTCCCCTATTAGGAAGGAGTACTGTATCTTACCTGGTGGTCCCCTATTAGGAAGGAGTACTGTATCTTACCTGGTGGTCCCCTATTAGGAAGGAGTACTGAATCTTACCTGGTGGTCCCCTATTAGGAAGGAGTACTGTATCTTACCTGGTGGTCCCCTATTAGGAAGGAGTACTGTATCTTACCTGGTGGTCGTCTATTAGGAAGGAGTACTGTATCTTACCTGGTGGTCCCCTATTAGGAAGGAGTACTGTATCTTACCTGGTGGTCCCCTATTAGGAAGGAGTACTGTATCTTACCTGGTGGTCCCCTATTAGGAAGGAGTACTGTATCTTACCTGGTGGTCGTCTATTAGGAAGGAGTACTGTATCTTACCTGGTGGTCCCCTATTAGGAAGGAGTACTGGATCTTACCTGGTGGTCCCCTATTAGGAAGGAGTACTGGATCTTACCTGGTGGTCGTCTATTAGGAAGGAGTACTGTATCTTACCTGGTGGTCGTCTATTAGGAAGGAGTACTGTATCTTACCTGGTGGTCGTCTATTAGGAAGGAGTACTGTATCTTACCTGGTGGTCGTCTATTAGGAAGGAGTACTGTATCTTACCTGGTGGTCGTCTATTAGGAAGGAGTACTGTATCTTACCTGGTGGTCCCCTATTAGGAAGGAGTACTGTATCTTACCTGGTGGTCGTCTATTAGGAAGGAGTACTGTATCTTACCTGGTGGTCGTCTATTAGGAAGGAGTACTGTATCTTACCTGGCGGTACCCTATTAGGAAGGAGTACTGTATCTTACCTGGTGGTCGTCTATTAGGAAGGAGTACTGTATCTTACCTGGTGGTCCCCTATTAGGAAGGAGTACTGTATCTTACCTGGTGGTACCCTATTAGGAAGGAGTACTGTATCTTACCTGGTGGTCCCCTATTAGGAAGGAGTACTGTATCTTACCTGGTGGTCCCCTATTAGGAAGGAGTACTGGATCTTACCTGGTGGTCCCCTATTAGGAAGGAGTACTGTATCTTACCTGGTGGTCCCTTATTAGGAAGGAGTACTGTATCTTACCTGGTGGTCGTCTATTAGGAAGGAGTACTGTATCTTACCTGGTGGTCCCCTATTAGGAAGGAGTACTGGATCTTACCTGGTGGTCCCCTATTAGGAAGGAGTACTGGATCTTACCTGGTGGTCGTCTATTAGGAAGGAGTACTGTATCTTACCTGGTGGTCCCCTATTAGGAAGGAGTACTGTATCTTACCTGGTGGTCCCCTATTAGGAAGGAGTACTGTATCTTACCTGGTGGTCCCCTATTAGGAAGGAGTACTGTATCTTACCTGGTGGTCCCTTATTAGGAAGGAGTACTGTATCTTACCTGGTGGTCCCCTAGTAGGAAGGAGTACTGGATCTTACCTGGTGGTCGTCTATTAGGAAGGAGTACTGGATCTTACCTGGTGGTCCGCTTTTAGGAAGGAGTACTGGATCGTACCTGGTGGTCCCCTATTAGGAAGGAGTACTGTATCTTACCTGGTGGTCCCCTATTAGGAAGGAGTACTGTATCTTACCTGGTGGTCCCCTATTAGGAAGGAGTACTGTATCTTACCTGGTGGTCCCCTATTAGGAAGGAGTACTGTATCTTACCTGGTGGTCGTCTATTAGGAAGGAGTACTGGATCTTACCTGGTGGTCCCCTATTAGGAAGGTGTACTGTATCTTACCTGGTGGTCCCCTATTAGGAAGGAGTACTGTATCTTACCTGGTGGTCGTCTATTAGGAAGGAGTACTGGATCTTACCTGGTGGTCGTCTATTAGGAAGGAGTACTGTATCTTACCTGGTGGTCCCCTATTAGGAAGGAGTACTGTATCTTACCTGGTGGTCCCCTATTAGGAAGGGGTACTGGATCTTACCTGGTGGTCCCCTATTAGGAAGGAGTACTGGATCTTACCTGGTGGTCCCCTATTAGGAAGGAGTACTGTATCTTACCTGGTGGTCCCCTATTAGGAAGGAGTACTGTATCTTACCTGGTGGTCCCCTATTAGGAAGGAGTACTGTATCTTACCTGGTGGTCCCCTATTAGGAAGGAGTACTCTATCTTACCTGGTGGTCCCCTATTAGGAAGGAGTACTGTATCTTACCTGGTGGTCGTCTATTAGGAAGGAGTACTGTATCTTACCTGGTGGTCGTCTATTAGGAAGGAGTACTGTATCTTACCTGGTGGTCGTCTATTAGGAAGGAGTACTGTATCTTACCTGGTGGTCCCCTATTAGGAAGGAGTACTGTATCTTACCTGGTGGTCCCCTATTAGGAAGGAGTACTGTATCTTACCTGGTGGTCGTCTATTAGGAAGGAGTACTGTATCTTACCTGGTGGTCCCCTATTAGGAAGGAGTACTGTATCTTACCTGGTGGTCCCCTATTAGGAAGGAGTACTGTATCTTACCTGGTGGTCCCCTATTAGGAAGGAGTACTGTATCTTACCTGGTGGTCGTCTATTAGGAAGGAGTACTGTATCTTACCTGGTGGTCCCCTATTAGGAAGGAGTACTGGATCTTACCTGGTGGTCGTCTATTAGGAAGGAGTACTGTATCTTACCTGGTGGTACCCTATTAGGAAGGAGTACTGTATCTTACCTGGTGGTCGTCTATTAGGAAGGAGTACTGTATCTTACCTGGTGGTACCCTATTAGGAAGGAGTACTGGATCTTACCTGGTGGTCGTCTATTAGGAAGGAGTACTGCATCTTACCTGGTGGTCGTCTATTAGGAAGGAGTACTGTATCTTACCTGGTGGTACCCTATTAGGAAGGAGTACTGTATCTTACCTGGTGGTACCCTATTAGGAAGGAGTACTGTATCTTACCTGGTGGTCGTCTATTAGGAAGGAGTACTGTATCTTACCTGGTGGTCGTCTATTAGGAAGGAGTACTGTATCTTACCTGGTGGTCCCCTATTAGGAAGGACTACTGTATCTTACCTGGTGGTCCCCTATTAGGAAGGAGTACTGTATCTTACCTGGTGGTACCCTATTAGGAAGGAGTACTGTATCTTACCTGGTGGTCGTCTATTAGGAAGGAGTACTGCATCTTACCTGGTGGTCGTCTATTAGGAAGGAGTACTGTATCTTACCTGGTGGTACCCTATTAGGAAGGAGTACTGTATCTTACCTGGTGGTCGTCTATTAGGAAGGAGTACTGTATCTTACCTGGTGGTACCCTATTAGGAAGGAGTACTATATCTTACCTGGTGGTCCCCTATTAGGAAGGAGTACTGTATCTTACCTGTTGGTCCCCTATTATGAAGGAGTACTGTATCTTACCTGGTGGTCCCCTATTATGAAGGAGTACTGTATCTTACCTGGTGGTCCCCTATTAGGAAGGAGTACTGTATCTTACCTGGTGGTCCCCTATTAGGAAGGAGTACTGTATCTTACCTGGTGGTCCCCTATTAGGAAGGAGTACTGTATCTTACCTGGTGGTCGTCTATTAGGAAGGAGTACTGTATCTTACCTGGTGGTCCCCTATTAGGAAGGGGTACTGTATCTTACCTGGTGGTCCCCTATTAGGAAGGAGTACTGTATCTTACCTGGTGGTCCCCTATTAGGAAGGACTACTGTATCTTACCTGGTGGTCCCCTATTAGGAAGGAGTACTGTATCTTACCTGGTGGTCCCCTATTAGGAAGGAGTACTGTATCTTACCTGGTGGTCGTCTATTAGGAAGGAGTACTGTATCTTACCTGGTGGTCCCCTATTAGGAAGGAGTACTGGATCTTACCTGGTGGTCCCCTATTAGGAAGGAGTACTGTATCTTACCTGGTGGTCCCCTAGTAGGAAGGAGTACTGTATCTTACCTGGTGGTCGTCTATTAGGAAGGAGTACTGTATCTTACCTGGTGGTCGTCTATTAGGAAGGAGTACTGTATCTTACCTGGTGGTCGTCTATTAGGAAGGAGTACTGTATCTTACCTGGTGGTCCCCTATTAGGAAGGAGTACTGTATCTTACCTGGTGGTCCCCTATCAGGACGGAGTACTGGATCTTACCTGGTGGTACCCTATTAGGAAGGAGTACTGTATCTTACCTGGTGGTCGTCTATCAGGACGGAGTACTGGGGATCTTACCTGGTGGTCGTCTATCAGGACGGAGTACTGGATCTTACCTGGTTGTCCCCTATTAGGAAGGAGTACTGTATCTTACCTGGTGGTCCCCTATTAGGAAGGAGTACTGTATCTTACCTGGTGGTCCCCTATTAGGAAGGAGTAGTGTATCTTACCTGGTGGTCCCCTATTAGGAAGGAGTACTGTATCTTACCTGGTGGTACCCTATTAGGAAGGAGTACTGTATCTTACCTGGTGGTTCCCTATTAGGAAGGAGTACTGTATCTTACCTGGTTGTCCCCTATTAGGAAGGAGTACTGGATCTTACCTGGTGGTCCCCTATTAGGAAGGAGTACTGTATCTTACCTGGTGGTCCCCTATTAGGAAGGAGTACTGTATCTTACCTGGTGGTCGTCTATTAGGAAGGAGTACTGTATCTTACCTGGTGGTCCCCTATTAGGAAGGAGTACTGTATCTTACCTGGTGGTCGTCTATTAGGAAGGAGTACTGTATCTTACCTGGTGGTCCCCTATTAGGAAGGAGTACTGTATCTTACCTGGTGGTCGTCTATTAGGAAGGAGTACTGGATCTTACCTGGTGGTCCCCTATTAGGAAGGAGTACTGTATCTTACCTGGTGGTCGTCTATTAGGAAGGAGTACTGTATCTTACCTGGTGGTCGTCTATTAGGAAGGAGTACTGGATCTTACCTGGTGGTCGTCTATTAGGAAGGAGTACTGTATCTTACCTGGTGGTCCCCTATTAGGAAGGAGTACTGGATCTTACCTGGTGGTCGTCTATTAGGAAGGAGTACTGTATCTTACCTGGTGGTCCCCTATTAGGAAGGAGTACTGTATCTTACCTGGTGTTCCCCTATTAGGAAGGAGTACTGGATCTTACCTGGTGGTCCCCTATTAGGAAGGAGTACTGTATCTTACCTGGTGGTCCCCTATTAGGAAGGAGTACTGGATCTTACCTGGTGGTCGTCTATCAGGACGGAGTACTGGGGATCTTACCTGGTGGTCGTCTATCAGGACGGAGTACTGGATCTTACCTGGTTGTCCCCTATTAGGAAGGAGTACTGTATCTTACCTGGTTGTCCCCTATTAGGAAGGAGTACTGTATCTTACCTGGTGGTCCCCTATTAGGAAGGAGTACTGTATCTTACCTGGTGGTCCCCTATTAGGAAGGAGTACTGTATCTTACCTGGTGGTACACTATTAGGAAGGAGTAGTGTATCTTACCTGGTGGTCCCCTATTAGGAAGGAGTACTGTATCTTACCTGGTGGTACCCTATTAGGAAGGAGTACTGTATCTTACCTGGTGGTCGTCTATTAGGAAGGAGTACTGTATCTTACCTGGTGGTCCCCTATTAGGAAGGAGTACTGGATCTTACCTGGTTGTCCCCTATTAGGAAGGAGTACTGTATCTTACCTGGTGGTCCCCTATTAGGAAGGAGTACTGTATCTTACCTGGTGGTCGTCTATTAGGAAGGAGTACTGTATCTTACCTGGTGGTCCCCTATTAGGAAGGAGTACTGTATCTTACCTGGTGGTCGTCTATTAGGAAGGAGTACTGTATCTTACCTGGTGGTCCCCTATTAGGAAGGAGTACTGTATCTTACCTGGTGGTCGTCTATTAGGAAGGAGTACTGGATCTTACCTGGTGGTCCCCTATTAAGAAGGAGTACTGTATCTTACCTGGTGGTCGTCTATTAGGAAGGAGTACTGTATCTTACCTGGTGGTCGTCTATTAGGAAGGAGTACTGGATCTTACCTGGTGGTCGTCTATTAGGAAGGAGTACTGTATCTTACCTGGTGGTCCCCTATTAGGAAGGAGTACTGTATCTTACCTGGTGGTCCCCTATTAGGAAGGAGTACTGGATCTTACCTGGTGGTCCCCTATTAGGAAGGAGTACTGTATCTTACCTGGTGGTCCCCTATTAGGAAGGAGTACTGTATCTTACCTGGTGGTCCCCTATTAGGAAGGAGTACTGTATCTTACCTGGTGGTCCCCTATTAGGAAGGAGTACTGGATCTTACCTGGTGGTCCCCTATTAGGAAGGAGTACTGTATCTTACCTGGTGGTCCCCTATTAGGAAGGAGTACTGGATCTTACCTGGTGGTCCCCTATTAGGAAGGAGTACTGTATCTTACCTGGTGGTACCCTATTAGGAAGGAGTACTGTATCTTACCTGGTGGTACCCTATTAGGAAGGAGTACTGTATCTTACCTGGTGGTCCCCTATTAGGAAGGAGTACTGTATCTTACCTGGTGGTCGTCTATTAGGAAGGAGTACTGTATCTTACCTGGTGGTCCCCTATTAGGAAGGAGTACTGTATCTTACCTGGTGTTCCCCTATTAGGAAGGAGTACTGGATCTTACCTGGTGGTCCCCTATTAGGAAGGAGTACTGTATCTTACCTGGTGGTCCCCTATTAGGAAGGAGTACTGGATCTTACCTGGTGGTCGTCTATCAGGACGGAGTACTGGGGATCTTACCTGGTGGTCGTCTATCAGGACGGAGTACTGGATCTTACCTGGTTGTCCCCTATTAGGAAGGAGTACTGTATCTTACCTGGTGGTCCCCTATTAGGAAGGAGTACTGTATCTTACCTGGTGGTCCCCTATTAGGAAGGAGTAGTGTATCTTACCTGGTGGTCCCCTATTAGGAAGGAGTACTGTATCTTACCTGGTGGTACCCTATTAGGAAGGAGTACTGTATCTTACCTGGTGGTTCCCTATTAGGAAGGAGTACTGTATCTTACCTGGTTGTCCCCTATTAGGAAGGAGTACTGGATCTTACCTGGTGGTCCCCTATTAGGAAGGAGTACTGTATCTTACCTGGTGGTCCCCTATTAGGAAGGAGTACTGTATCTTACCTGGTGGTCGTCTATTAGGAAGGAGTACTGTATCTTACCTGGTGGTCCCCTATTAGGAAGGAGTACTGTATCTTACCTGGTGGTCGTCTATTAGGAAGGAGTACTGTATCTTACCTGGTGGTCCCCTATTAGGAAGGAGTACTGTATCTTACCTGGTGGTCGTCTATTAGGAAGGAGTACTGGATCTTACCTGGTGGTCCCCTATTAGGAAGGAGTACTGTATCTTACCTGGTGGTCGTCTATTAGGAAGGAGTACTGTATCTTACCTGGTGGTCGTCTATTAGGAAGGAGTACTGGATCTTACCTGGTGGTCGTCTATTAGGAAGGAGTACTGTATCTTACCTGGTGGTCCCCTATTAGGAAGGAGTACTGGATCTTACCTGGTGGTCGTCTATTAGGAAGGAGTACTGTATCTTACCTGGTGGTCCCCTATTAGGAAGGAGTACTGTATCTTACCTGGTGGTCCCCTATTAGGAAGGGGTACTGGATCTTACCTGGTGGTCGTCTATTAGGAAGGAGTACTGTATCTTACCTGGTGGTACCCTATTAGGAAGGAGTACTGAATCTTACCTGGTGGTCCCCTATTAGGAAGGAGTACTGGATCTTACCTGGTGGTCCCCTATTAGGAAGGAGTACTGTATCTTACCTGGTGGTCCCCTATTAGGAAGGAGTACTGTATCATACCTGGTGGTCGTCTATTAGGAAGGAGTACTGTATCTTACCTGGTGGTCCCCTATTAGGAAGGAGTACTGTATCTTACCTGGTGGTCCCCTATTAGGAAGGAGTACTGTATCTTACCTGGTGGTCGTCTATTAGGAAGGAGTACTGGATCTTACCTGGTGGTCCCCTATTAGGAAGGAGTACTGTATCTTACCTGGTGGTCCCCTATTAGGAAGGAGTACTGTATCTTACCTGGTGGTCCCCTATTAGGAAGGAGTACTGTATCTTACCTGGTGGTCGTCTCTTAGGAAGGAGTACTGTATCTTACCTGGTGGTCGTCTCTTAGGAAGGAGTACTGTATCTTACCTGGTGGTCCCCTATTAGGAAGGAGTACTGTATCTTACCTGGTGGTCGTCTATTAGGAAGGAGTACTGGATCTTACCTGGTGGTCGTCTATTAGGAAGGAGTACTGAATCTTACCTGGTGGTCGTCTATTAGGAAGGAGTACTGTATCTTACCTGGTGGTCGTCTATTAGGAAGGAGTACTGTATCTTACCTGGTGGTCGTCTATTAGGAAGGAGTACTGTATCTTACCTGGTGGTACCCTATTAGGAAGGAGTACTGTATCTTACCTGGTGGTCGTCTATTAGGAAGGAGTACTGTATCTTACCTGGTGGTCCCCTATTAGGAAGGAGTACTGTATCTTACCTGGTGGTCGTCTATTAGGAAGGAGTACTGTATCTTACCTGGTGGTACCCTATTAGGAAGGAGTAGTGTATCTTACCTGGTGGTCGTCTATTAGGAAGGAGTACTGTATCTTACCTGGTGGTCGTCTATTAGGAAGGAGTACCGTATCTTACCTGGTGGTCGTCTATTAGGAAGGAGTACTGTATCTTACCTGGTGGTCCCCTATTAGGAACGAGTACTGTATCTTACCTGGTGGTCCCCTATTAGGAAGGAGTACTGTATCTTACCTGGTGGTCGTCTATCAGGAAGGAGTACTGTATCTTACCTGGTGGTCCCCTATTAGGAAGGAGTACTGTATCTTACCTGGTGGTCCCCTATTAGGAAGGAGTACTGTATCTTACCTGGTGGTCCCCTATTAGGAAGGAGTACTGTATCTTACCTGGTGGTCCCCTATTAGGAAGGAGTACTGGATCTTACCTGGTGGTCGTCTATTAGGAAGGAGTACTGTATCTTACCTGGTGGTCGTCTATTAGGAAGGAGTACTGTATCTTACCTGGTGGTTCCCTATTAGGAAGGAGTACTGTATCTTACCTGGTTGTCCCCTATTAGGAAGGAGTACTGGATCTTACCTGGTGGTCCCCTATTAGGAAGGAGTACTGTATCTTACCTGGTGGTCCCCTATTAGGAAGGAGTACTGTATCTTACCTGGTGGTCCCCTATTAGGAAGGAGTACTGTATCTTACCTGGTGGTCGTCTATTAGGAAGGAGTACTGGATCTTACCTGGTGGTCCCCTATTAGGAAGGAGTACTGTATCTTACCTGGTGGTCCCCTATTAGGAAGGAGTACTGGATCTTACCTGGTGGTCCCCTATTAGGAAGGAGTACTGTATCTTACCTGGTGGTACCCTATTAGGAAGGAGTACTGTATCTTACCTGGTGGTACCCTATTAGGAAGGAGTACTGTATCTTACCTGGTGGTCCCCTATTAGGAAGGAGTACTGTATCTTACCTGGTGGTCCCCTATTAGGAAGGAGTACTGTATCTTACCTGGTGGTCGTCTATTAGGAAGGAGTACTGTATCTTACCTGGTGGTCGTCTATTAGGAAGGAGTACTGTATCTTACCTGGTGGTCCCCTATTAGGAAGGAGTACTGTATCTTACCTGGTGTTCCCCTATTAGGAAGGAGTACTGGATCTTACCTGGTGGTCCCCTATTAGGAAGGAGTACTGTATCTTACCTGGTGGTCCCCTATTAGGAAGGAGTACTGGATCTTACCTGGTGGTCGTCTATCAGGACGGAGTACTGGGGATCTTACCTGGTGGTCGTCTATCAGGACGGAGTACTGGATCTTACCTGGTTGTCCCCTATTAGGAAGGAGTACTGTATCTTACCTGGTGGTCCCCTATTAGGAAGGAGTACTGTATCTTACCTGGTGGTCGTCTATTAGGAAGGAGTACTGTATCTTACCTGGTGGTCCCCTATTAGGAAGGAGTACTGTATCTTACCTGGTGGTCCCCTATTAGGAAGGAGTACTGTATCTTACCTGGTGGTCGTCTATTAGGAAGGAGTACTGTATCTTACCTGGTGGTCGTCTATTAGGAAGGAGTACTGGATCTTACCTGGTGGTCCCCTATTAGGAAGGAGTAGTGTATCTTACCTGGTGGTCGTCTATTAGGAAGGAGTACTGTATCTTACCTGGTGGTCGTCTATTAGGAAGGAGTACTGGATCTTACCTGGTGGTCGTCTATTAGGAAGGAGTACTGTATCTTACCTGGTGGTCCCCTATTAGGAAGGAGTACTGTATATTACCTGGTGGTCCCCTATTAGGAAGGGGTACTGGATCTTACCTGGTGGTCCCCTATTAGGAAGGAGTACTGGATCTTACCTGGTGGTCCCCTATTAGGAAGGAGTACTGTATCTTACCTGGTGGTCCCCTATTAGGAAGGAGTACTGGATCTTACCTGGTGGTCCCCTATTAGGAAGGAGTACTGTATCTTACCTGGTGGTCCCCTATTAGGAAGGAGTACTGTATCTTACCTGGTGGTCGTCTATTAGGAAGGAGTACTGTATCTTACCTGGTGGTCCCCTATTAGGAAGGAGTACTGTATCTTACCTGGTGGTCGTCTATTAGGAAGGAGTAGTGTATCTTACCTGGTGGTCGTCTATTAGGAAGGAGTACTGTATCTTACCTGGTGGTCGTCTATTAGGAAGGAGTACTGGATCTTACCTGGTGGTCGTCTATTAGGAAGGAGTACTGTATCTTACCTGGTGGTCTTCTATTAGGAAGGAGTACTGTATCTTACCTGGTGGTCGTCTATTAGGAAGGAGTACTGTATCTTACCTGGTTGTCCCCTATTAGGAAGGAGTACTGTATCCTACCTGGTGGTCCCCTATTAGGAAGGAGTACTGTATCTTACCTGGTGGTCGTCTATTAGGAAGGAGTACTGTATCTTACCTGGTGGTCGTCTATTAGGAAGGAGTACTGTATCTTACCTGGTGGTCGTCTATTAGGAAGGAGTACTGTATCTTACCTGGTGGTCGTCTATTAGGAAGGAGTACTGTATCTTACCTGGTGGTCGTCTATTAGGAAGGAGTACTGTATCTTACCTGGTGGTCCCCTATTAGGAAGGAGTACTGGATCTTACCTGGTGGTCCCCTATTAGGAAGGAGTACTGGATCTTACCTGGTGGTCGTCTATTAGGAAGGAGTACTGTATCTTACCTGGTGGTCGTCTATTAGGAAGGAGTACTGTATCTTACCTGGTGGTCCCCTATCAGGACGGAGTACTTGATCTTACCTGGTGGTCCCCTATTAGGAAGGAGTACTGTATCTTACCTGGTGGTCGTCTATTAGGAAGGAGTACTGTATCTTACCTGGTGGTACCCTATTAGGAAGGAGTACTGTATCTTACCTGGTGGTCGTCTATTAGGAAGGAGTACTGGATCTTACCTGGTGGTCGTCTATTAGGAAGGAGTACTGTATCTTACCTGGTGGTCCCCTATTAGGAAGGAGTACTGTATCTTACCTGGTGGACGTCTATTAGGAAGGAGTACTGTATCTTACCTGGTGGTACCCTATTAGGAAGGAGTACTGTATCTTACCTGGTGGACGTCTATTAGGAAGGAGTACTGTATCTTACCTGGTGGTCGTCTAATAGGAAGGAGTACTGTATCATACCTGGTGGTCGTCTATTAGGAAGGAGTACTGGATCTTACCTGGTGGTCCCCTATTAGGAAGGTGTACTGTATCTTACCTGGTGGTCCCCTATTAGGAAGGAGTACTGTATCTTACCTGGTGGTCCCCTATTAGGAAGGAGTACTGTATCTTACCTGGTGATCCCCTATTAGGAAGGAGTACTGGATCTTACCTGGTGATCCCCTATTAGGAAGGAGTACTGTATCTTACCTGGTGGTACCCTATTAGGAAGGAGTACTGTATCTTACCTGGTGGTCCCCTATTAGGAAGGAGTACTGTATCTTACCTGGTGGTCCCCTATTAGGAAGGAGTACTGTATCTTACCTGGTGGTCCCCTATTAGGAAGGAGTACTGTATCTTACCTGGTGGTCCCCTATTAGGAAGGAGTACTGGATCTTACCTGGTGGTCCCCTATTAGGAAGGAGTACTGTATCTTACCTGGTGGTCGTCTATTAGGAAGGAGTACTGTATCTTACCTGGTTGTCCCCTATTAGGAAGGAGTACTGTATCTTACCTGGTGGTCCCCTATTAGGAAGGAGTAGTGTATCTTACCTGGTGGTCCCCTATTAGGAAGGAGTACTGTATCTTACCTGGTGGTCGTCTATTAGGAAGGAGTACTGTATCATACCTGGTGGTCGTCTATTAGGAAGGAGTACTGTATCTTACCTGGTGGTCCCCTATTAGGAAGGAGTACTGGATCTTACCTGGTGGTACCCTATTAGGAAGGAGTACTGTATCTTACCTGGTGGTCCCCTATTAGGAAGGAGTACTGTATCTTACCTGGTGGTCCCCTATTAGGAAGGAGTACTGTATCTTACCTGGTGGTCCCCTATTAGGAAGGAGTACTGTATCTTACCTGGTGGTCGTCTATTAGGAAGGAGTACTGTATCTTACCTGGTGGTCGTCTATTAGGAAGGAGTACTGTATCTTACCTGGTGGTACCCTATTAGGAAGGAGTACTGTATCTTACCTGGTGGTCGTCTATTAGGAAGGAGTACTGGATCTTACCTGGTGGTCGTCTATTAGGAAGGAGTACTGTATCTTACCTGGTGGTCGTCTAATAGGAAGGAGTACTGTATCATACCTGGTGGTCGTCTATTAGGAAGGAGTACTGTATCTTACCTGGTGGTCCCCTATTAGGAAGGAGTACTGTATCTTACCTGGTTGTCCCCTATTAGGAAGGAGTACTGGATCTTACCTGGTGGTCCCCTATTAGGAAGGAGTACTGGATCTTACCTGGTGGTCCCCTATTAGGAAGGAGTACTGGATCTTACCTGGTGGTCCCCTATTAGGAAGGAGTACTGTATCTTACCTGGTGGTCGTCTATTAGGAAGGAGTACTGTATCTTACCTGGTTGTCCCCTATTAGGAAGGAGTACTGTATCTTACCTGGTGGTCCCCTATTAGGAAGGAGTACTGTATCTTACCTGGTGGTCCCCTATTAGGAAGGAGTACTGAATCTTACCTGGTGGTACCCTATTAGGAAGGAGTACTGTATCTTACCTGGTGATCCCCTATTAGGAAGGAGTACTGGATCTTACCTGGTGGTCGTCTATTAGGAAGGAGTACTGTATCTTACCTGGTGGTCCCCTATTAGGAAGGAGTACTGGATCTTACCTGGTGGTCCCCTATTAGGAAGGAGTACTGGATCTTACCTGGTGGTCCCCTATTAGGAAGGAGTACTGTATCTTAACTGGTGGTCGTCTATTAGGAAGGAGTACTGGATCTTACCTGGTGGTCGTCTATTAGGAAGGAGTACTGGATCTTACCTGGTGGTCGTCTATTAGGAAGGAGTACTGTATCTTACCTGGTGGTCGTCTAATAGGAAGGAGTACTGTATCATACCTGGTGGTCGTCTATTAGGAAGGAGTACTGTATCTTACCTGGTGGTCCCCTATTAGGAAGGAGTACTGTATCTTACCTGGTGGTCCCCTATTAGGAAGGAGTACTGGATCTTACCTGGTGGTCCCCTATTAGGAAGGAGTACTGGATCTTACCTGGTGGTCCCCTATTAGGAAGGAGTACTGTATCTTACCTGGTGGTCCCCTATTAGGAAGGAGTACTGGATCTTACCTGGTGGTCCCCTATTAGGAAGGAGTACTGGATCTTACCTGGTGGTCCCCTATTAGGAAGGAGTACTGTATCTTACCTGGTGGTCGTCTATTAGGAAGGAGTACTGTATCTTACCTGGTTGTCCCCTATTAGGAAGGAGTACTGTATCTTACCTGGTGGTCCCCTATTAGGAAGGAGTACTGGATCTTACCTGGTGATCCCCTATTAGGAAGGAGTACTGGATCTTAGCTGGTGGTCCCCTATTAGGAAGGAGTACTGTATCTTACCTGGTGGTCCCCTATTAGGAAGGAGTACTGGATCTTACCTGGTGATCCCCTATTAGGAAGGAGTAGTGTATCTTACCTGGTGGTCCCCTATTAGGAAGGAGTACTGGATCTTACCTGGTGGTCCCCTATTAGGAAGGAGTACTGGATCTTACCTGGTGGTCCCCTATTAGGAAGGAGTACTGTATCTTACCTGGTGGTCCCCTATTAGGAAGGAGTACTGGATCTTACCTGGTGGTCCCCTATTAGGAAGGAGTACTGTATCTTACCTGGTGGTCGTCTATTAGGAAGGAGTACTGGATCTTACCTGGTGGTCCCCTATTAGGAAGGAGTACTGTATCTTACCTGGTGGACGTCTATTAGGAAGGAGTACTGGATCTTACCTGGTGGTCGTCTATTAGGAAGGAGTACTGTATCTTACCTGGTGGTCCCCTATTAGGAAGGAGTACTGTATCTTACCTGGTGGTCGTCTATTAGGAAGGAGTACTGGATCTTACCTGGTGGTACCCTATTAGGAAGGAGTACTGTATCTTACCTGGTGGTCCCCTATTAGGAAGGAGTACTGGATCTTACCTGGTGGTCCCCTATTAGGAAGGAGTACTGTATCTTACCTGGTGGTCCCCTATTAGGAAGGAGTACTGGATCTTACCTGGTGGTCGTCTATTAGGAAGGAGTACTGGATCTTACCTGGTGGTCCCCTATTAGGAAGGAGTACTGGATCTTACCTGGTGGTCCCCTATTAGGAAGGAGTACTGTATCTTACCTGGTGGTCCCCTATTAGGAAGGAGTACTGTATCTTACCTGGTGGTCCCCTATTAGGAAGGAGTACTGTATCTTACCTGGTGGTACACTATTAGGAAGGAGTACTGTATCTTACCTGGTGGTCCCCTATTAGGAAGGAGTACTGGATCTTACCTGGTGGTCCCCTATTAGGAAGGAGTACTGGATCTTACCTGGTGGTAGTCTATTAGGAAGGAGTACTGTATCTTACCTGGTGGTCCCCTATTAGGAAGGAGTACTGTATCTTACCTGGTGGTCCCCTATTAGGAAGGAGTACTGTATCTTACCTGGTGGTCCCCTATTAGGAAGGAGTACTGTATCTTACCTGGTGGTCGTCTATTAGGAAGGAGTACTGTATCTTACCTGGTGGTCCCCTATTAGGAAGGAGTACTGTATCTTACCTGGTGGTCCCCTATTAGGAAGGAGTACTGTATCTTACCTGGTGGTCCCCTATTAGGAAGGAGTACTGTATCTTACCTGGTGGTAGTCTATTAGGAAGGAGTACTGTATCTTACCTGGTGGTCGTCTATTAGGAAGGAGTACTGTATCTTACCTGGTGGTCCCCTATTAGGAAGGAGTACTGGATCTTACCTGGTGGTCCCCTATTAGGAAGGAGTACTGTATCTTACCTGGTGGTCCCCTATTAGGAAGGAGTACTGTATCTTACCTGGTGGTCCCCTATTAGGAAGGAGTACTGTATCTTACCTGGTGGTCGTCTATTAGGAAGGAGTACTGTATCTTACCTGGTGGTCCCCTATTAGGAAGGAGTACTCTATCTTACCTGGTGGTCCCCTATTAGGAAGGAGTACTGTATCTTACCTGGTGGTCCCTTATTAGGAAGGAGTACTGTATCTTACCTGGTGGTCCCCTATTAGGAAGGAGTACTGTATCTTACCTGGTGGTCCCCTATTAGGAAGGAGTACTCTATCTTACCTGGTGTTCCCCTATTAGGAAGGAGTACTGTATCTTACCTGGTGGTCGTCTATTAGGAAGGAGTACTGTATCTTACCTGGTGGTAGTCTATTAGGAAGGAGTACTGTATCTTACCTGGTGGTCGTCTATTAGGAAGGAGTACTGTATCTTACCTGGTGGTCCCCTATTAGGAAGGAGTACTGGATCTTACCTGGTGGTCCCCTATTAGGAAGGAGTACTGTATCTTACCTGGTGGTCCCCTATTAGGAAGGAGTACTGTATCTTACCTGGTGGTCCCCTATTAGGAAGGAGTACTGTATCTTACCTGGTGGTCGTCTATTAGGAAGGAGTACTGTATCTTACCTGGTGGTCCCCTATTAGGAAGGAGTACTGTATCTTACCTGGTGGTCGTCTATTAGGAAGGAGTACTGTATCTTACCTGGTGGTCCCCTATTAGGAAGGAGTACTGTATCTTACCTGGTGGTCGTCTATTAGGAAGGAGTACTGTATCTTACCTGGTGGTCCCCTATTAGGAAGGAGTACTGGATCTTACCTGGTGGTCCCTTATTAGGAAGGAGTACTGTATCTTACCTGGTGGTCGTCTATTAGGAAGGAGTACTGTATCTTACCTGGTGGTCCCTTATTAGGAAGGAGTACTGTATCTTACCTGGTGGTCCCTTATTAGGAAGGAGTACTGTATCTTACCTGGTGGTCCCCTATTAGGAAGGAGTACTGTATCTTACCTGGTGGTCCCCTATTAGGAAGGAGTACTGGATCTTACCTGGTGGTCCCCTATTAGGAAGGAGTACTGTATCTTACCTGGTGGTCCCTTATTAGGAAGGAGTACTGTATCTTACCTGGTGGTCCCCTATTAGGAAGGAGTACTGTATCTTACCTGGTGGTCCCTTATTAGGAAGGAGTACTGTATCTTACCTGGTGGTCGTCTATTAGGAAGGAGTACTGTATCTTACCTGGTGGTCCCCTATTAGGAAGGAGTACTGTATCTTACCTGGTGGTCGTCTATTAGGAAGGAGTACTGTATCTTACCTGGTGGTCCCCTATTAGGAAGGAGTACTGGATCTTACCTGGTGGTCCCTTATTAGGAAGGAGTACTGTATCTTACCTGGTGGTCCCCTATTAGGAAGGAGTACTGGATCTTACCTGGTGGTCCCCTATTAGGAAGGAGTACTGTATCTTACCTGGTGGTCCCCTATTAGGAAGGAGTACTGGATCTTACCTGGTGGTCCCCTATTAGGAAGGAGTACTGTATCTTACCTGGTGGTCGTCTATTAGGAAGGAGTACTGGATCTTACCTGGTGGTCCCCTATTAGGAAGGAGTACTGTATCTTACCTGGTGGACGTCTATTAGGAAGGAGTACTGGATCTTACCTGGTGGTCGTCTATTAGGAAGGAGTACTGTATCTTACCTGGTGGTCCCCTATTAGGAAGGAGTACTGTATCTTACCTGGTGGTCGTCTATTAGGAAGGAGTACTGGATCTTACCTGGTGGTACCCTATTAGGAAGGAGTACTGTATCTTACCTGGTGGTCCCCTATTAGGAAGGAGTACTGGATCTTACCTGGTGGTCCCCTATTAGGAAGGAGTACTGTATCTTACCTGGTGGTCCCCTATTAGGAAGGAGTACTGGATCTTACCTGGTGGTCGTCTATTAGGAAGGAGTACTGGATCTTACCTGGTGGTCCCCTATTAGGAAGGAGTACTGGATCTTACCTGGTGGTCCCCTATTAGGAAGGAGTACTGTATCTTACCTGGTGGTCCCCTATTAGGAAGGAGTACTGTATCTTACCTGGTGGTCCCCTATTAGGAAGGAGTACTGTATCTTACCTGGTGGTACACTATTAGGAAGGAGTACTGTATCTTACCTGGTGGTCCCCTATTAGGAAGGAGTACTGGATCTTACCTGGTGGTCCCCTATTAGGAAGGAGTACTGGATCTTACCTGGTGGTAGTCTATTAGGAAGGAGTACTGTATCTTACCTGGTGGTCCCCTATTAGGAAGGAGTACTGTATCTTACCTGGTGGTCCCCTATTAGGAAGGAGTACTGTATCTTACCTGGTGGTCCCCTATTAGGAAGGAGTACTGTATCTTACCTGGTGGTCGTCTATTAGGAAGGAGTACTGTATCTTACCTGGTGGTCCCCTATTAGGAAGGAGTACTGTATCTTACCTGGTGGTCCCCTATTAGGAAGGAGTACTGTATCTTACCTGGTGGTCCCCTATTAGGAAGGAGTACTGTATCTTACCTGGTGGTAGTCTATTAGGAAGGAGTACTGTATCTTACCTGGTGGTCGTCTATTAGGAAGGAGTACTGTATCTTACCTGGTGGTCCCCTATTAGGAAGGAGTACTGGATCTTACCTGGTGGTCCCCTATTAGGAAGGAGTACTGTATCTTACCTGGTGGTCCCCTATTAGGAAGGAGTACTGTATCTTACCTGGTGGTCCCCTATTAGGAAGGAGTACTGTATCTTACCTGGTGGTCGTCTATTAGGAAGGAGTACTGTATCTTACCTGGTGGTCCCCTATTAGGAAGGAGTACTCTATCTTACCTGGTGGTCCCCTATTAGGAAGGAGTACTGTATCTTACCTGGTGGTCCCTTATTAGGAAGGAGTACTGTATCTTACCTGGTGGTCCCCTATTAGGAAGGAGTACTGTATCTTACCTGGTGGTCCCCTATTAGGAAGGAGTACTCTATCTTACCTGGTGTTCCCCTATTAGGAAGGAGTACTGTATCTTACCTGGTGGTCGTCTATTAGGAAGGAGTACTGTATCTTACCTGGTGGTAGTCTATTAGGAAGGAGTACTGTATCTTACCTGGTGGTCGTCTATTAGGAAGGAGTACTGTATCTTACCTGGTGGTCCCCTATTAGGAAGGAGTACTGGATCTTACCTGGTGGTCCCCTATTAGGAAGGAGTACTGTATCTTACCTGGTGGTCCCCTATTAGGAAGGAGTACTGTATCTTACCTGGTGGTCCCCTATTAGGAAGGAGTACTGTATCTTACCTGGTGGTCGTCTATTAGGAAGGAGTACTGTATCTTACCTGGTGGTCCCCTATTAGGAAGGAGTACTGTATCTTACCTGGTGGTCGTCTATTAGGAAGGAGTACTGTATCTTACCTGGTGGTCCCCTATTAGGAAGGAGTACTGTATCTTACCTGGTGGTCGTCTATTAGGAAGGAGTACTGTATCTTACCTGGTGGTCCCCTATTAGGAAGGAGTACTGGATCTTACCTGGTGGTCCCTTATTAGGAAGGAGTACTGTATCTTACCTGGTGGTCGTCTATTAGGAAGGAGTACTGTATCTTACCTGGTGGTCCCTTATTAGGAAGGAGTACTGTATCTTACCTGGTGGTCCCTTATTAGGAAGGAGTACTGTATCTTACCTGGTGGTCCCCTATTAGGAAGGAGTACTGTATCTTACCTGGTGGTCCCCTATTAGGAAGGAGTACTGGATCTTACCTGGTGGTCCCCTATTAGGAAGGAGTACTGTATCTTACCTGGTGGTCCCTTATTAGGAAGGAGTACTGTATCTTACCTGGTGGTCCCCTATTAGGAAGGAGTACTGTATCTTACCTGGTGGTCCCTTATTAGGAAGGAGTACTGTATCTTACCTGGTGGTCGTCTATTAGGAAGGAGTACTGTATCTTACCTGGTGGTCCCCTATTAGGAAGGAGTACTGTATCTTACCTGGTGGTCGTCTATTAGGAAGGAGTACTGTATCTTACCTGGTGGTCCCCTATTAGGAAGGAGTACTGGATCTTACCTGGTGGTCCCTTATTAGGAAGGAGTACTGTATCTTACCTGGTGGTCCCCTATTAGGAAGGAGTACTGGATCTTACCTGGTGGTCGTCTATTAGGAAGGAGTACTGTATCTTACCTGGTGGTCCCCTATTAGGAAGGAGTACTGTATCTTACCTGGTGGTCGTCTATTAGGAAGGAGTACTGTATCTTACCTGGTGGTCGTCTATTAGGAAGGAGTACTGTATCTTACCTGGTGGTACACTATTAGGAAGGAGTACTGTATCTTACCTGGTGGTCCCCTATTAGGAAGGAGTACTGGATCTTACCTGGTGGTCCCCTATTAGGAAGGAGTACTGTATCTTACCTGGTGGTACCCTATTAGGAAGGAGTACTGGATCTTACCTGGTGGTCGTCTATTAGGAAGGAGTACTGTATCTTACCTGGTGGTCCCCTATTAGGAAGGAGTACTGGATCTTACCTGGTGGTCCCTTATTAGGAAGGAGCACTGTATCTTACCTGGTGGTACCCTATTAGGAAGGAGTACTGTATCTTACCTGGCGGTCGTCTATTAGGAAGGAGTACTGTATCTTACCTGGCGGTACCCTATTAGGAAGGAGTACTGTATCTTACCTGGTGGTCGTCTATTAGGAAGGAGTACTGGATCTCACCTGGTGGTACACTATTAGGAAGGAGTACTGTATCTTACCTGGTGGTCCCCTATTAGGAAGGAGTACTGTATCTTACCTGGTGGTCCCCTATTAGGAAGGAGTACTGGATCTTACCTGGTGGTCCCCTATTAGGAAGGAGTACTGTATCTTACCTGGTGGTACCCTATTAGGAAGGAGTACTGTATCTTACCTGGTGGTCGTCTATTAGGAAGGAGTACTGTATCTTACCTGGTGGTAGTCTATTAGGAAGGAGTACTGTATCTTACCTGGTGGTCGTCTATTAGGAAGGAGTACTGTATCTTACCTGGTGGTCCCCTATTAGGAAGGAGTACTGGATCTTACCTGGTGGTCCCCTATTAGGAAGGAGTACTGTATCTTACCTGGTGGTCCCCTATTAGGAAGGAGTACTGTATCTTACCTGGTGGTCCCCTATTAGGAAGGAGTACTGTATCTTACCTGGTGGTCGTCTATTAGGAAGGAGTACTGTATCTTACCTGGTGGTCCCCTATTAGGAAGGAGTACTGTATCTTACCTGGTGGTCGTCTATTAGGAAGGAGTACTGTATCTTACCTGGTGGTCCCCTATTAGGAAGGAGTACTGTATCTTACCTGGTGGTCGTCTATTAGGAAGGAGTACTGTATCTTACCTGGTGGTCCCCTATTAGGAAGGAGTACTGGATCTTACCTGGTGGTCCCTTATTAGGAAGGAGTACTGTATCTTACCTGGTGGTCGTCTATTAGGAAGGAGTACTGTATCTTACCTGGTGGTCCCTTATTAGGAAGGAGTACTGTATCTTACCTGGTGGTCCCTTATTAGGAAGGAGTACTGTATCTTACCTGGTGGTCCCCTATTAGGAAGGAGTACTGTATCTTACCTGGTGGTCCCCTATTAGGAAGGAGTACTGGATCTTACCTGGTGGTCCCCTATTAGGAAGGAGTACTGTATCTTACCTGGTGGTCCCTTATTAGGAAGGAGTACTGTATCTTACCTGGTGGTCCCCTATTAGGAAGGAGTACTGTATCTTACCTGGTGGTCCCTTATTAGGAAGGAGTACTGTATCTTACCTGGTGGTCGTCTATTAGGAAGGAGTACTGTATCTTACCTGGTGGTCCCCTATTAGGAAGGAGTACTGTATCTTACCTGGTGGTCGTCTATTAGGAAGGAGTACTGTATCTTACCTGGTGGTCCCCTATTAGGAAGGAGTACTGGATCTTACCTGGTGGTCCCTTATTAGGAAGGAGTACTGTATCTTACCTGGTGGTCCCCTATTAGGAAGGAGTACTGGATCTTACCTGGTGGTCGTCTATTAGGAAGGAGTACTGTATCTTACCTGGTGGTCCCCTATTAGGAAGGAGTACTGTATCTTACCTGGTGGTCGTCTATTAGGAAGGAGTACTGTATCTTACCTGGTGGTCGTCTATTAGGAAGGAGTACTGTATCTTACCTGGTGGTACACTATTAGGAAGGAGTACTGTATCTTACCTGGTGGTCCCCTATTAGGAAGGAGTACTGGATCTTACCTGGTGGTCCCCTATTAGGAAGGAGTACTGTATCTTACCTGGTGGTACCCTATTAGGAAGGAGTACTGGATCTTACCTGGTGGTCGTCTATTAGGAAGGAGTACTGTATCTTACCTGGTGGTCCCCTATTAGGAAGGAGTACTGGATCTTACCTGGTGGTCCCTTATTAGGAAGGAGCACTGTATCTTACCTGGTGGTACCCTATTAGGAAGGAGTACTGTATCTTACCTGGCGGTCGTCTATTAGGAAGGAGTACTGTATCTTACCTGGCGGTACCCTATTAGGAAGGAGTACTGTATCTTACCTGGTGGTCGTCTATTAGGAAGGAGTACTGGATCTCACCTGGTGGTACACTATTAGGAAGGAGTACTGTATCTTACCTGGTGGTCCCCTATTAGGAAGGAGTACTGTATCTTACCTGGTGGTCCCCTATTAGGAAGGAGTACTGGATCTTACCTGGTGGTCCCCTATTAGGAAGGAGTACTGTATCTTACCTGGTGGTACCCTATTAGGAAGGAGTACTGTATCTTACCTGGTGGTCGTCTATTAGGAAGGAGTACTGTATCTTACCTGGTGGTCGTCTATTAGGAAGGAGTACTGGATCTTACCTGGTGGTCCCCTATTAGGAAGGAGTACTGTATCTTACCTGGTGGTACACTATTAGGAAGGAGTACTGTATCTTACCTGGTGGTCCCCTATTAGGAAGGAGTACTGTATCATACCTGGTGGTCCCCTATTAGGAAGGAGTGCTGGATCTTACCTGGTGGTCCCCTATTAGGAAGGAGTACTGTATCTTACCTGGTGGTCCCCTATTAGGAAGGAGTACTGTATCTTACCTGGTGGCCCCCTATTAGGAAG
This sequence comes from Salvelinus fontinalis, assembly GCF_029448725.1. Taxonomy (NCBI): domain Eukaryota; kingdom Metazoa; phylum Chordata; class Actinopteri; order Salmoniformes; family Salmonidae; genus Salvelinus; species Salvelinus fontinalis. Next base: position 70,663,653 of record NC_074667.1, read on the forward strand.
GAGTACTGTATCTTACCTGGTGGTACACTATTAGGAAGGAGTACTGTATCTTACCTGGTGGTCGTCTATTAGGAAGGAGTACTGTATCTTACCTGGTGGTCGTCTATTAGGAAGGAGTACTGTATCTTACCTGGTGGTCCCCTATTAGGAAGGAGTACTGTATCTTACCTGGTGGTACACTATTAGGAAGGAGTACTGTATCTTACCTGGTGGTCGTCTATTAGGAAGGAGTACTGTATCTTACCTGGTGGTCCCCTATTAGGAAGGAGTACTGGATCTTACCTGGTGGTCCCCTAGTAGGAAGGAGTACTGTATCTTACCTGGTGGTCCCCTATTAGGAAGGAGTACTGTATCTTACCTGGTGGTCGTCTATTAGGAAGGAGTACTGTATCTTACCTGGTGGTCCCCTATTAGGAAGGAGTACTGTATCTTACCTGGTGGTCGTCTATTAGGAAGGAGTACTGGATCTTACCTGGTGGTCCCCTATTAGGAAGGAGTACTGTATCTTACCTGGTGGTCGTCTATTAGGAAGGAGTACTGTATCTTACCTGGTGGTCGTCTATTAGGAAGGAGTACTGTATCTTACCTGGTGGTACCCTATTAGGAAGGAGTACTGTATCTTACCTGGTGGTCCCCTATTAGGAAGGAGTACTGTATCTTACCTGGTGGTCCCCTATTAGGAAGGAGTACTGTATCTTACCTGGTGGTCCCCTAGTAGGAAGGAGTACTGTATCTTACCTGGTGGTCCCCTAGTAGGAAGGAGTACTGTATCTTACCTGGTGGTCCCCTATTAGGAAGGAGTACTGTATCTTACCTGGTGGTCGTCTATTAGGAAGGAGTACTGTATCTTACCTGGTGGTCGTCTATTAGGAAGGAGTACTGTATCTTACCTGGTGGTCGTCTATTAGGAAGGAGTACTGTATCTTACCTGGTGGTCCCCTATTAGGAAGGAGTACTGTATCTTACCTGGTGGTCCCCTATTAGGAAGGAGTACTGTATCTTACCTGGTGGTCGTCTATTAGGAAGGAGTACTGTATCTTACCTGGTGGTCCCCTATTAGGAAGGAGTACTGTATCTTACCTGGTGGTCCCCTATTAGGAAGGAGTACTGTATCTTACCTGGTGGTCGTCTATTAGGAAGGAGTACTGTATCTTACCTGGTGGTCCCCTATTAGGAAGGAGTACTGTATCTTACCTGGTGGTCGTCTATTAGGAAGGAGTACTGTATCTTACCTGGTGGTCCCCTATTAGGAAGGAGTACTGTATCTTACCTGGTGGTCCCCTAGTAGGAAGGAGTACTGTATCTTACCTGGTGGTCCCCTATTAGGAAGGAGTACTGTATCTTACCTGGTGGTTCCCTATTAGGAAGGAGTACTGTATCTTACCTGGTGGTCCCCTATTAGGAAGGAGTACTGGATCTTACCTGGTGGTCCCCTATTAGGAAGGAGTACTGTATCTTACCTGGTGGTCCCCTATTAGGAAGGAGTACTGTATCTTACCTGGTGGTCCCCTATTAGGAAGGAGTACTGTATCTTACCTGGTGGTCCCCTATTAGGAAGGAGTACTGTATCTTTCCTGGTGGTCCCCTAGTAGGAAGGAGTACTGGATCTTACCTGGTGGTCGTCTATTAGGAAGGAGTACTGGATCTTACCTGGTGGTCGTCTATTAGGAAGGAGTACTGGATCTTACCTGGTGGTCCCCTATTAGGAAGGAGTACTGTATCTTACCTGGTGGTCCCTTATTAGGAAGGAGTACTGTATCTTACCTGGTGGTCGTCTATTAGGAAGGAGTACTGTATCTTACCTGGTGGTCCCCTATTAGGAAGGAGTACTGGATCTTACCTGGTGGTCCCCTATTAGGAAGGAGTACTGGATCTTACCTGGTGGTCCCCTATTAGGAAGGAGTACTGTATCTTACCTGGTGGTCCCCTATTAGGAAGGAGTACTGTATCTTACCTGGTGGTCCCCTATTAGGAAGGAGTACTGGATCTTACCTGGTGGTCCCCTATTAGGAAGGAGTACTGTATCTTGCCTGGTGGTCCCCTATTAGGAAGGAGTACTGTATCTTACCTGGTTGTCCCCTATTAGGAAGGAGTACTGTATCTTACCTGGTGGTCGTCTATTAGGAAGGAGTACTGGATCTTACCTGGTGGTCGTCTATTAGGAAGGAGTACTGTATCTTACCTGGTGGTCCCCTATTAGGAAGGAGTACTGTATCTTACCTGGTTGTCCCCTATTAGGAAGGAGTACTGTATCTTACCTGGTGGTCGTCTATTAGGAAGGAGTACTGGATCTTACCTGGTGGTCGTCTATTAGGAAGGAGTACTGTATCTTACCTGGTGGTCGTCTATTAGGAAGGAGTACTGTATCTTACCTGGTGGTCGTCTATTAGGAAGGAGTACTGTATCTTACCTGGTGGTCCCCTATTAGGAAGGAGTACTGTATCTTACCTGGTGGTCCCCTAGTAGGAAGGAGTACTGGATCTTACCTGGTGGTCGTCTATTAGGAAGGAGTACTGGATCTTACCTGGTGGTCCGCTTTTAGGAAGGAGTACTGGATCGTACCTGGTGGTCCCCTATTAGGAAGGAGTACTGTATCTTACCTGGTGGTCCCCTATTAGGAAGGAGTACTGTATCTTACCTGGTGGTCCCCTATTAGGAAGGAGTACTGTATCTTACCTGGTGGTCCCCTATTAGGAAGGAGTACTGTATCTTACCTGGTGGTCCCCTATTAGGAAGGAGTACTGTATCTTACCTGGTGGTCGTCTATTAGGAAGGAGTACTGGATCTTACCTGGTGGTCCCCTATTAGGAAGGTGTACTGTATCTTACCTGGTGGTCCCCTATTAGGAAGGAGTACTGTATCTTACCTGGTGGTCGTCTATTAGGAAGGAGTACTGGATCTTACCTGGTGGTCGTCTATTAGGAAGGAGTACTGTATCTTACCTGGTGGTCCCCTATTAGGAAGGAGTACTGTATCTTACCTGGTGGTCCCCTATTAGGAAGGGGTACTGGATCTTACCTGGTGGTCCCCTATTAGGAAGGAGTACTGGATCTTACCTGGTGGTCCCCTATTAGGAAGGAGTACTGTATCTTACCTGGTGGTCCCCTATTAGGAAGGAGTACTGTATCTTACCTGGTGGTCCCCTATTAGGAAGGAGTACTGTATCTTACCTGGTGGTACACTATTAGGAAGGAGTACTGTATCTTACCTGGTGGTCCCCTATTAGGAAGGAGTACTGTATCTTACCTGGTGGTCCCCTATTAGGAAGGAGTACTCTATCTTACCTGGTGGTCCCCTATTAGGAAGGAGTACTGTATCTTACCTGGTGGTCGTCTATTAGGAAGGAGTACTGTATCTTACCTGGTGGTCCCCTATTAGGAAGGAGTACTGGATCTTACCTGGTGGTCGTCTATTAGGAAGGAGTACTGGATCTTACCTGGTGGTACCCTATTAGGAAGGAGTACTGTATCTTACCTGGTGGTCGTCTATTAGGAAGGAGTACTGTATCTTACCTGGTGGTACCCTATTAGGAAGGAGTACTGGATCTTACCTGGTGGTCCCCTATTAGGAAGGAGTACTGTATCTTACCTGGTGGTCGTCTATTAGGAAGGAGTACTGTATCTTACCTGGTGGTCGTCTATTAGGAAGGAGTACTGCATCTTACCTGGTGGTCGTCTATTAGGAAGGAGTACTGTATCTTACCTGGTGGTACCCTATTAGGAAGGAGTACTGTATCTTACCTGGTGGTACCCTATTAGGAAGGAGTACTGTATCTTACCTGGTGGTACCCTATTAGGAAGGAGTACTGTATCTTACCTGGTGGTACCCTATTAGGAAGGAGTACTGTATCTTACCTGGTGGTACCCTATTAGGAAGGAGTACTGTATCTTACCTGGTGGTCGTCTATTAGGAAGGAGTACTATATCTTACCTGGTGGTCCCCTATTAGGAAGGAGTACTGTATCTTACCTGGTGGTCTTCTATTAGGAAGGAGTACTGTATCTTACCTGGTGGTCGTCTATTAGGAAGGAGTACTGTATCTTACCTGGTGGTCCCCTATCAGGAAGGAGTACTGTATCTTACCTGGTGGTCCCCTATTAGGAAGGAGTACTGTATCTTACCTGTTGGTCCCCTATTATGAAGGAGTACTGTATCTTACCTGGTGGTCCCCTATTAGGAAGGAGTACTGTATCTTACCTGGTGGTACCCTATTAGGAAGGAGTACTGTATCTTACCTGGTGGTCGTCTATTAGGAAGGAGTACTGTATCTTACCTGGTGGTCCCCTATTAGGAAGGGGTACTGTATCTTACCTGGTGGTCCCCTATTAGGAAGGAGTACTGTATCTTACCTGGTGGTCCCCTATTAGGAAGGACTACTGTATCTTACCTGGTGGTCCCCTATTAGGAAGGAGTACTGTATCTTACCTGGTGGTCCCCTATTAGGAAGGAGTACTGTATCTTACCTGGTGGTCCCCTATTAGGAAGGAGTACTGTATCTTACCTGGTGGTCGTCTATTAGGAAGGAGTACTGTATCTTACCTGGTGGTCGTCTATTAGGAAGGAGTACTGTATCTTACCTGGTGGTCGTCTATTAGGAAGGAGTACTGTATCTTACCTGGTGGTCCCCTATTAGGAAGGAGTACTGGATCTTACCTGGTGGTCCCCTATCAGGACGGAGTACTGGAACTTACCTGGTGGTACCCTATTAGGAAGGAGTACTGTATCTTACCTGGTGGTCGTCTATTAGGAAGGAGTACTGTATCTTACCTGGTGGTCGTCTCTTAGGAAGGAGTACTGTATCTTACCTGGTGGTCCCCTATTAGGAAGGAGTACTGTATCTTACCTGGTGGTCCCCTATTAGGAAGGAGTACTGGATCTTACCTGGTGGTCGTCTATTAGGAAGGAGTACTGAATCTTACCTGGTGGTCGTCTATTAGGAAGGAGTACTGTATCTTACCTGGTGGTCCCCTATTAGGAAGGAGTACTGTATCTTACCTGGTGGTCGTCTATTAATAAGGAGTACTGTATCTTACCTGGTGGTACCCTATTAGGAAGGAGTACTGTATCTTACCTGGTGGTCGTCTATTAGGAAGGAGTACTGTATCTTACCTGGTGGTCGTCTATTAGGAAGGAGTACTGTATCTTACCTGGTGGTGCCCTATTAGGAACGAGTACTGGATCTTACCTGGTGGTCGTCTTTTAGGAAGGAGTACTGAATCTTACCTGGTGGTCGTCTATTAGGAAGGAGTACTGTATCTTACCTGGTGGTCCCCTATTAGGAAGGAGTACTGTATCTTACCTGGTGGTCGTCTATTAGGAAGGAGTACTGTATCTTACCTGGTGGTCGTCTATCAGGAAGGAGTACTGTATCTTACCTGGTGGTCGTCTATCAGGAAGGAGTACTGTATCTTACCTGGTGGTCGTCTATCAGGAAGGAGTACTGTATCTTACCTGGTGGTCCCCTATTAGGAAGGAGTACTGTATCTTACCTGGTGGTCGTCTATCAGGAAGGAGTACTGTATCTTACCTGGTGGTCCCCTATTAGGAAGGAGTACTGTATCTTACCTGGTGGTCCCCTATTAGGAAGGAGTACTGGATCTTACCTGGTGGTCGTCTATTAGGAAGGAGTACTGTATCTTACCTGGTGGTCGTCTATTAGGAAGGAGTACTGTATCTTACCTGGTGGTCGTCTATTAGGAAGGAGTACTGTATCTTACCTGGTGGTCCCCTATTAGGAAGGAGTACTGTATCTTACCTGGTGGTCCCCTATTAGGAAGGAGTACTGGATCTTACCTGGTGGTCCCCTATTAGGAAGGAGTACTGTATCTTACCTGGTGGTCCCCTATTAGGAAGGAGTACTGTATCTTACCTGGTGGTCCCCTATTAGGAAGGAGTACTGTATCTTACCTGGTGGTCGTCTATTAGGAAGGAGTACTGGATCTTACCTGGTGGTCCCCTATTAGGAAGGAGTACTGTATCTTACCTGGTGGTCCCCTATTAGGAAGGAGTACTGGATCTTACCTGGTGGTCCCCTATTAGGAAGGAGTACTGTATCTTACCTGGTGGTACCCTATTAGGAAGGAGTACTGTATCTTACCTGGTGGTCCCCTATTAGGAAGGAGTACTGTATCTTACATGGTGGTCCCCTATTAGGAAGGAGTACTGTATCTTACCTGGTGGTCCCCTATTAGGAAGGAGTACTGTATCTTACCTGGTGGTCCCCTATTAGGAAGGAGTACTGTATCTTACCTGGTGGTCGTCTATTAGGAAGGAGTACTGTATCTTACCTGGTGGTCCCCTATTAGGAAGGAGTACTGTATCTTACCTGGTGTTCCCCTATTAGGAAGGAGTACTGGATCTTACCTGGTGGTCCCCTATTAGGAAGGAGTACTGTATCTTACCTGGTGGTCCCCTATTAGGAAGGAGTACTGGATCTTACCTGGTGGTCGTCTATCAGGACGGAGTACTGGGGATCTTACCTGGTGGTCGTCTATCAGGACGGAGTACTGGATCTTACCTGGTTGTCCCCTATTAGGAAGGAGTACTGTATCTTACCTGGTGGTCCCCTATTAGGAAGGAGTACTGTATCTTACCTGGTGGTCCCCTATTAGGAAGGAGTACTGTATCTTACCTGGTGGTACACTATTAGGAAGGAGTAGTGTATCTTACCTGGTGGTCCCCTATTAGGAAGGAGTACTGTATCTTACCTGGTGGTACCCTATTAGGAAGGAGTACTGTATCTTACCTGGTGGTCGTCTATTAGGAAGGAGTACTGTATCTTACCTGGTGGTCCCCTATTAGGAAGGAGTACTGGATCTTACCTGGTTGTCCCCTATTAGGAAGGAGTACTGTATCTTACCTGGTGGTCCCCTATTAGGAAGGAGTACTGTATCTTACCTGGTGGTCGTCTATTAGGAAGGAGTACTGTATCTTACCTGGTGGTCCCCTATTAGGAAGGAGTACTGTATCTTACCTGGTGGTCGTCTATTAGGAAGGAGTACTGTATCTTACCTGGTGGTCCCCTATTAGGAAGGAGTACTGTATCTTACCTGGTGGTCGTCTATTAGGAAGGAGTACTGGATCTTACCTGGTGGTCCCCTATTAAGAAGGAGTACTGTATCTTACCTGGTGGTCGTCTATTAGGAAGGAGTACTGTATCTTACCTGGTGGTCGTCTATTAGGAAGGAGTACTGGATCTTACCTGGTGGTCGTCTATTAGGAAGGAGTACTGTATCTTACCTGGTGGTCCCCTATTAGGAAGGAGAACTGTATCTTACCTGGTGGTCCCCTATTAGGAAGGAGTACTGGATCTTACCTGGTGGTCCCCTATTAGGAAGGAGTACTGTATCTTACCTGGTGGTCCCCTATTAGGAAGGAGTACTGTATCTTACCTGGTGGTCCCCTATTAGGAAGGAGTACTGTATCTTACCTGGTGGTCCCCTAGTAGGAAGGAGTACTGGATCTTACCTGGTGGTCGTCTATTAGGAAGGAGTACTGAATCTTACCTGGTGGTCGTCTATTAGGAAGGAGTACTGTATCTTACCTGGTGGTCCCCTATTAGGAAGGAGTACTGTATCTTACCTGGTGGTCGTCTATTAGGAAGGAGTACTGGATCTTACCTGGTGGTACACTATTAGGAAGGAGTACTGTATCTTACCTGGTGGTCCCCTATTAGGAAGGAGTACTGTATCTTACCTGGTGGTCCCCTATTAGGAAGGAGTACTGGATCTTACCTGGTGGTCCCCTATTAGGAAGGAGTACTGTATCTTACCTGGTGGTCCCCTATTAGGAAGGAGTACTGGATCTTACCTGGTGGTCCCCTATTAGGAAGGAGTACTGTATCTTACCTGGTGGTACCCTATTAGGAAGGAGTACTGTATCTTACCTGGTGGTACCCTATTAGGAAGGAGTACTGTATCTTACATGGTGGTCCCCTATTAGGAAGGAGTACTGTATCTTACCTGGTGGTCCCCTATTAGGAAGGAGTACTGTATCTTACCTGGTGGTCCCCTATTAGGAAGGAGTACTGTATCTTACCTGGTGGTACCCTATTAGGAAGGAGTACTGTATCTTACATGGTGGTCCCCTATTAGGAAGGAGTACTGGATCTTACCTGGTGGTCGTCTATCAGGACGGAGTACTGGGGATCTTACCTGGTGGTCGTCTATCAGGACGGAGTACTGGATCTTACCTGGTTGTCCCCTATTAGGAAGGAGTACTGTATCTTACCTGGTGGTCCCCTATTAGGAAGGAGTACTGTATCTTACCTGGTGGTCCCCTATTAGGAAGGAGTACTGTATCTTACCTGGTGGTACACTATTAGGAAGGAGTAGTGTATCTTACCTGGTGGTCCCCTATTAGGAAGGAGTACTGTATCTTACCTGGTGGTACCCTATTAGGAAGGAGTACTGTATCTTACCTGGTGGTCGTCTATTAGGAAGGAGTACTGTATCTTACCTGGTGGTCCCCTATTAGGAAGGAGTACTGGATCTTACCTGGTTGTCCCCTATTAGGAAGGAGTACTGTATCTTACCTGGTGGTCCCCTATTAGGAAGGAGTACTGTATCTTACCTGGTGGTCGTCTATTAGGAAGGAGTACTGTATCTTACCTGGTGGTCCCCTATTAGGAAGGAGTACTGTATCTTACCTGGTGGTCGTCTATTAGGAAGGAGTACTGTATCTTACCTGGTGGTCCCCTATTAGGAAGGAGTACTGTATCTTACCTGGTGGTCGTCTATTAGGAAGGAGTACTGGATCTTACCTGGTGGTCCCCTATTAGGAAGGAGTACTGTATCTTACCTGGTGGTCGTCTATTAGGAAGGAGTACTGTATCTTACCTGGTGGTCGTCTATTAGGAAGGAGTACTGGATCTTACCTGGTGGTCGTCTATTAGGAAGGAGTACTGTATCTTACCTGGTGGTCCCCTATTAGGAAGGAGTACTGGATCTTACCTGGTGGTCGTCTATTAGGAAGGAGTACTGTATCTTACCTGGTGGTCCCCTATTAGGAAGGAGTACTGTATCTTACCTGGTGGTCCCCTATTAGGAAGGGGTACTGGATCTTACCTGGTGGTCCCCTATTAGGAAGGAGTACTGTATCTTACCTGGTGGTCCCCTATTAGGAAGGAGTACTGTATCTTACCTGGTGGTCCCCTATTAGGAAGGAGTACTGGATCTTACCTGGTGGTCGTCTATTAGGAAGGAGTACTGAATCTTACCTGGTGGTCCCCTATTAGGAAGGAGTACTGTATCTTACCTGGTGGTCGTCTATTAGGAAGGAGTACTGTATCTTACCTGGTGGTACCCTATTAGGAAGGAGTACTGAATCTTACCTGGTGGTCCCCTATTAGGAAGGAGTACTGGATCTTACCTGGTGGTCCCCTATTAGGAAGGAGTACTGTATCTTACCTGGTGGTCCCCTATTAGGAAGGAGTACTGTATCTTACCTGGTGGTCCCCTATTAGGAAGGAGTACTGTATCTTACCTGGTGGTCGTCTATTAGGAAGGAGTACTGGATCTTACCTGGTGGTCCCCTATTAGGAAGGAGTACTGTATCTTACCTGGTGGTCCCCTATTAGGAAGGAGTACTGTATCTTACCTGGTGGTCCCCTATTAGGAAGGAGTACTGTATCTTACCTGGTGGTCGTCTCTTAGGAAGGAGTACTGTATCTTACCTGGTGGTCCCCTATTAGGAAGGAGTACTGTATCTTACCTGGTGGTCCCCTATTAGGAAGGAGTACTGGATCTTACCTGGTGGTCGTCTATTAGGAAGGAGTACTGAATCTTACCTGGTGGTCGTCTATTAGGAAGGAGTACTGTATCTTACCTGGTGGTCCCCTATTAGGAAGGAGTACTGTATCTTACCTGGTGGTCGTCTATTAGGAAGGAGTACTGTATCTTACCTGGTGGTACCCTATTAGGAAGGAGTAGTGTATCTTACCTGGTGGTCGTCTATTAGGAAGGAGTACTGTATCTTACCTGGTGGTCGTCTATTAGGAAGGAGTACCGTATCTTACCTGGTGGTCGTCTATTAGGAAGGAGTACTGTATCTTACCTGGTGGTCCCCTATTAGGAACGAGTACTGGATCTTACCTGGTGGTCGTCTATTAGGAAGGAGTACTGAATCTTACCTGGTGGTCGTCTATTAGGAAGGAGTACTGTATCTTACCTGGTGGTCCCCTATTAGGAAGGAGTACTGTATCTTACCTGGTGGTCGTCTATTAGGAAGGAGTACAGTATCTTACCTGGTGGTCGTCTATCAGGAAGGAGTACTGTATCTTACCTGGTGGTCGTCTATCAGGAAGGAGTACTGTATCTTACCTGGTGGTCCCCTATTAGGAAGGAGTACTGTATCTTACCTGGTGGTCCCCTATTAGGAAGGAGTACTGTATCTTACCTGGTGGTCCCCTATTAGGAAGGAGTACTGTATCTTACCTGGTGGTCCCCTATTAGGAAGGAGTACTGGATCTTACCTGGTGGTCGTCTATTAGGAAGGAGTACTGTATCTTACCTGGTGGTCGTCTATTAGGAAGGAGTACTGTATCTTACCTGGTGGTTCCCTATTAGGAAGGAGTACTGTATCTTACCTGGTTGTCCCCTATTAGGAAGGAGTACTGGATCTTACCTGGTGGTCCCCTATTAGGAAGGAGTACTGTATCTTACCTGGTGGTCCCCTATTAGGAAGGAGTACTGTATCTTACCTGGTGGTCCCCTATTAGGAAGGAGTACTGTATCTTACCTGGTGGTCGTCTATTAGGAAGGAGTACTGGATCTTACCTGGTGGTCCCCTATTAGGAAGGAGTACTGTATCTTACCTGGTGGTCCCCTATTAGGAAGGAGTACTGGATCTTACCTGGTGGTCCCCTATTAGGAAGGAGTACTGTATCTTACCTGGTGGTACCCTATTAGGAAGGAGTACTGTATCTTACCTGGTGGTCCCCTATTAGGAAGGAGTACTGTATCTTACCTGGTGGTCCCCTATTAGGAAGGAGTACTGTATCTTACCTGGTGGTCCCCTATTAGGAAGGAGTACTGTATCTTACCTGGTGGTCGTCTATTAGGAAGGAGTACTGTATCTTACCTGGTGGTCCCCTATTAGGAAGGAGTACTGTATCTTACCTGGTGTTCCCCTATTAGGAAGGAGTACTGTATCTTACCTGGTGGTCGTCTATTAGGAAGGAGTACTGTATCTTACCTGGTGGTCGTCTATTAGGAAGGAGTACTGTATCTTACCTGGTGGTCCCCTATTAGGAAGGAGTACTGGATCTTACCTGGTGGTCCCCTATTAGGAAGGAGTACTGTATCTTACCTGGTGGTCCCCTATTAGGAAGGAGTACTGGATCTTACCTGGTGGTCGTCTATCAGGACGGAGTACTGGGGATCTTACCTGGTGGTCGTCTATCAGGACGGAGTACTGGATCTTACCTGGTTGTCCCCTATTAGGAAGGAGTACTGTATCTTACCTGGTGGTCCCCTATTAGGAAGGAGTACTGTATCTTACCTGGTGGTCGTCTATTAGGAAGGAGTACTGTATCTTACCTGGTGGTCCCCTATTAGGAAGGAGTACTGTATCTTACCTGGTGGTCCCCTATTAGGAAGGAGTACTGTATCTTACCTGGTGGTCCCCTATTAGGAAGGAGTACTGTATCTTACCTGGTGGTCGTCTATTAGGAAGGAGTACTGGATCTTACCTGGTGGTCCCCTATTAGGAAGGAGTACTGTATCTTACCTGGTGGTCGTCTATTAGGAAGGAGTACTGGATCTTACCTGGTGGTCGTCTATTAGGAAGGAGTACTGGATCTTACCTGGTGGTCGTCTATTAGGAAGGAGTACTGTATCTTACCTGGTGGTCCCCTATTAGGAAGGAGTACTGTATATTACCTGGTGGTCCCCTATTAGGAAGGGGTACTGGATCTTACCTGGTGGTCCCCTATTAGGAAGGAGTACTGGATCTTACCTGGTGGTCCCCTATTAGGAAGGAGTACTGTATCTTACCTGGTGGTCCCCTATTAGGAAGGAGTACTGGATCTTACCTGGTGGTCCCCTATTAGGAAGGAGTACTGTATCTTACCTGGTGGTCGTCTATTAGGAAGGAGTACTGTATCTTACCTGGTGGTCCCCTATTAGGAAGGAGTACTGTATCTTACCTGGTGGTCCCCTATTAGGAAGGAGTACTGTATCTTACCTGGTGGTCGTCTATTAGGAAGGAGTACTGTATCTTACCTGGTGGTCCCCTATTAGGAAGGAGTACTGTATCTTACCTGGTGGTCCCCTATTAGGAAGGAGTACTGGATCTTACCTGGTGGTCCCCTATTAGGAAGGAGTACTGTATCTTACCTGGTGGTCCCCTATTAGGAAGGAGTACTGGATCTTACCTGGTTGTCCCCTATTAGGAAGGAGTACTGTATCCTACCTGGTGGTCCCCTATTAGGAAGGAGTACTGTATCTTACCTGGTGGTCGTCTATTAGGAAGGAGTACTGTATCTTACCTGGTGGTCGTCTATTAGGAAGGAGTACTGTATCTTACCTGGTGGTCGTCTATTAGGAAGGAGTACTGTATCTTACCTGGTGGTCGTCTATTAGGAAGGAGTACTGTATCTTACCTGGTGGTCGTCTATTAGGAAGGAGTACTGTATCTTACCTGGTGGTCGTCTATTAGGAAGGAGTACTGTATCTTACCTGGTGGTCCCCTATTAGGAAGGAGTACTGTATCTTACCTGGTGGTCCCCTATTAGGAAGGAGTACTGGATCTTACCTGGTGGTCGTCTATTAGGAAGGAGTACTGTATCTTACCTGGTGGTCGTCTATTAGGAAGGAGTACTGTATCTTACCTGGTGGTCCCCTATCAGGACGGAGTACTTGATCTTACCTGGTGGTCCCCTATTAGGAAGGAGTACTGTATCTTACCTGGTGGTCGTCTATTAGGAAGGAGTACTGTATCTTACCTGGTGGTACCCTATTAGGAAGGAGTACTGTATCTTACCTGGTGGTCGTCTATTAGGAAGGAGTACTGGATCTTACCTGGTGGTCGTCTATTAGGAAGGAGTACTGGATCTTACCTGGTGGTCCCCTATTAGGAAGGAGTACTGTATCTTACCTGGTGGTCGTCTAATAGGAAGGAGTACTGTATCATACCTGGTGGTCGTCTATTAGGAAGGAGTACTGGATCTTACCTGGTGGTCCCCTATTAGGAAGGAGTACTGTATCTTACCTGGTGGTCCCCTATTAGGAAGGTGTACTGTATCTTACCTGGTGGTCCCCTATTAGGAAGGAGTACTGTATCTTACCTGGTGGTCCCCTATTAGGAAGGAGTACTGGATCTTACCTGGTGATCCCCTATTAGGAAGGAGTACTGTATCTTACCTGGTGGTACCCTATTAGGAAGGAGTACTGTATCTTACCTGGTGGTCCCCTATTAGGAAGGAGTACTGGATCTTACCTGGTGATCCCCTATTAGGAAGGAGTACTGTATCTTACCTGGTGGTACCCTATTAGGAAGGAGTACTGTATCTTACCTGGTGGTCCCCTATTAGGAAGGAGTACTGTATCTTACCTGGTGGTCCCCTATTAGGAAGGAGTACTGTATCTTACCTGGTGGTCGTCTATTAGGAAGGAGTACTGTATCATACCTGGTGGTCGTCTATTAGGAAGGAGTACTGTATCTTACCTGGTGGTTCCCTATTAGGAAGGAGTACTGTATCTTACCTGGTGGTACCCTATTAGGAAGGAGTACTGTATCTTACCTGGTGGTCCCCTATTAGGAAGGAGTACTGTATCTTACCTGGTGGTCCCCTATTAGGAAGGAGTACTGTATCTTACCTGGTGGTCCCCTATTAGGAAGGAGTACTGTATCTTACCTGGTGGTCCCCTATTAGGAAGGAGTACTGTATCTTACCTGGTGGTCCCCTATTAGGAAGGAGTACTGGATCTTACCTGGTGGTCCCCTATTAGGAAGGAGTACTGGATCTTACCTGGTGGTCCCCTATTAGGAAGGAGTACTGTATCTTACCTGGTGGTCCCCTATTAGGAAGGAGTACTGTATCTTACCTGGTGGTCCCCTATTAGGAAGGAGTACTGTATCTTACCTGGTGGTCCCCTATTAGGAGGGAGTACTGTATCTTACCTGGTGGTCCCCTATTAGGAAGGAGTACTGGATCTTACCTGGTGGTCCCCTATTAGGAAGGAGTACTGTATCTTACCTGGTGGTCCCCTATTAGGAAGGAGTACTGTATCTTACCTGGTGGTACCCTATTAGGAAGGAGTACTGTATCTTACATGGTGGTCCCCTATTAGGAAGGAGTACTGTATCTTACCTGTTGGTCCCCTATTATGAAGGAGTACTGGATCTTACCTGGTGGTCCCCTATTAGGAAGGAGTACTGTATCTTACCTGGTGGTCGTCTATTAGGAAGGAGTACTGGATCTTACCTGGTGGTCGTCTATTAGGAAGGAGTACTGTATCTTACCTGGTGGTCGTCTATTAGGAAGGAGTACTGGATCTTACCTGGTGGTCGTCTATTAGGAAGGAGTACTGTATCTTACCTGGTGGTCGTCTAATAGGAAGGAGTACTGTATCATACCTGGTGGTCGTCTATTAGGAAGGAGTACTGTATCTTACCTGGTGGTCCCCTATTAGGAAGGAGTACTGGATCTTACCTGGTGGTCCCCTATTAGGAAGGAGTAGTGTATCTTACCTGGTGGTCCCCTATTAGGAAGGAGTACTGGATCTTACCTGGTGGTCCCCTATTAGGAAGGAGTACTGGATCTTACCTGGTGGTCCCCTATTAGGAAGGAGTACTGTATCTTACCTGGTGGTCCCCTATTAGGAAGGAGTACTGGATCTTACCTGGTGGTCCCCTATTAGGAAGGAGTAGTGTATCTTACCTGGTGGTCCCCTATTAGGAAGGAGTACTGTATCTTACCTGGTGGTACCCTATTAGGAAGGAGTACTGTATCTTACCTGGTGGTACCCTATTAGGAAGGAGTACTGGATCTTACCTGGTGGTCCCCTATTAGGAAGGAGTACTGGATCTTACCTGGTGATCCCCTATTAGGAAGGAGTAGTGTATCTTACCTGGTGGTCCCCTATTAGGAAGGAGTACTGGATCTTACCTGGTGGTCCCCTATTAGGAAGGAGTACTGTATCTTACCTGGTGGTCCCCTATTAGGAAGGAGTACTGGATCTTACCTGGTGGTCCCCTATTAGGAAGGAGTACTGTATCTTACCTGGTGGTCGTCTATTAGGAAGGAGTACTGTATCTTACCTGGTGGTCCCCTATTAGGAAGGAGTACTGTATCTTACCTGGTGGACGTCTATTAGGAAGGAGTACTGGATCTTACCTGGTGGTCGTCTATTAGGAAGGAGTACTGTATCTTACCTGGTGGTCCCCTATTAGGAAGGAGTACTGTATCTTACCTGGTGGTCGTCTATTAGGAAGGAGTACTGGATCTTACCTGGTGGTACCCTATTAGGAAGGAGTACTGTATCTTACCTGGTGGTACCCTATTAGGAAGGAGTACTGTATCTTACCTGGTGGTCCCCTATTAGGAAGGAGTACTGTATCTTACCTGGTGGACGTCTATTAGGAAGGAGTACTGGATCTTACCTGGTGGTACACTATTAGGAAGGAGTACTGTATCTTACCTGGTGGTCGTCTATTAGGAAGGAGTACTGTATCTTACCTGGTGGTCGTCTATTAGGAAGGAGTACTGTATCTTACCTGGTGGTCCCCTATTAGGAAGGAGTACTGTATCTTACCTGGTGGTCCCCTATTAGGAAGGAGTACTGTATCTTACCTGGTGGTCGTCTATTAGGAAGGAGTACTGTATCTTACCTGGTGGTCCCCTATTAGGAAGGAGTACTGTATCTTACCTGGTGGTCGTCTATTAGGAAGGAGTACTGTATCTTACCTGGTGGTCGTCTATCAGGAAGGAGTACTGTATCTTACCTGGTGGTCCCCTATTAGGAAGGAGTACTGTATCTTACCTGGTTGTCCCCTATTAGGAAGGAGTACTGTATCTTACCTGGTGGTCCCCTATTAGGAAGGAGTACTGTATCTTACCTGGTGGTCCCCTAGTAGGAAGGAGTACTGGATCTTACCTGGTGGTCGTCTATTAGGAAGGAGTACTGGATCTTACCTGGTGGTCGTCTATTAGGAAGGAGTACTGTATCTTACCTGGTGGTCCCCTATTAGGAAGGAGTACTGTATCTTACCTGGTGGTACCCTATTAGGAAGGAGTACTGTATCTTACCTGGTGGTCCCCTATTAGGAAGGAGTACTGGGGATCTTACCTGGTGGTCGTCTATCAGGACGGAGTACTGTATCTTACCTGGTGGTCGTCTATTAGGAAGGAGTACTGTATCTTACCTGGTGGTACCCTATTAGGAAGGAGTACTGTATCTTACCTGTTGGTCCCCTATTATGAAGGAGTACTGTATCTTACCTGGTGGTCCCCTATTAGGAAGGAGTACTGTATCTTACCTGGTGGTCCCCTATTAGGAAGGAGTACTGTATCTTACCTGGTGGTCGTCTATTAGGAAGGAGTACTGTATCTTACCTGGTGGTCCCCTATTAGGAAGGGGTACTGTATCTTACCTGGTGGTCCCCTATTAGGAAGGAGTACTGTATCTTACCTGGTGGTCCCCTATTAGGAAGGACTACTGTATCTTACCTGGTGGTCCCCTATTAGGAAGGAGTACTGTATCTTACCTGGTGGTCGTCTATTAGGAAGGAGTACTGGATCTTACCTGGTGGTCGTCTATTAGGAAGGAGTACTGTATCTTACCTGGTGGTCCCCTATTAGGAAGGAGTACTGTATCTTACCTGGTGGTACCCTATTAGGAAGGAGTACTGTATCTTACCTGGTGGTCCCCTATTAGGAAGGAGTACTGGGGATCTTACCTGGTGGTCGTCTATCAGGACGGAGTACTGTATCTTACCTGGTGGTCCCCTATTAGGAAGGGGTACTGTATCTTACCTGGTGGTCGTCTATTAGGAAGGAGTACTGTATCTTACCTGGTGGTCCCCTATTAGGAAGGGGTACTGTATCTTACCTGGTGGTCGTCTATTAGGAAGGAGTACTGTATCTTACCTGGTGGTCGTCTATTAGGAAGGAGTACTGTATCTTACCTGGTGGTCGTCTATTAGGAAGGAGTACTGTATCTTACCTGGTGGTCGTCTATTAGGAAGGAGTACTGGATCTTACCTGGTGGTACCCTATTAGGAAGGAGTACTGTATCTTACCTGGTGGTCGTCTATTAGGAAGGAGTACTGTATCTTACCTGGTGGTCGTCTATTAGGAAGGAGTACTGTATCTTACCTGGTGGTCGTCTATTAGGAAGGAGTACTGTATCTTACCTGGTGGTCCCCTATTAGGAAGGAGTACTGGATCTTACCTGGTGGTCGTCTATTAGGAAGGAGTACTGAATCTTACCTGGTGGTCCACTATTAGGAAGGAGTACTGTATCTTACCTGGTGGTCCCCTATTAGGAAGGAGTACTGTATCTTACCTGGTGGTCCCCTATTAGGAAGGAGTACTGTATCTTACCTGGTGGTCGTCTATTAGGAAGGAGTACTGTATCTTACCTGGTGGTCGTCTATTAGGAAGGAGTACTGTATCTTACCTGGTGGTACCCTATTAGGAAGGAGTAGTGTATCTTACCTGGTGGTCGTCTATTAGGAAGGAGTACTGTATCTTACCTGGTGGTCGTCTATTAGGAAGGAGTACTGTATCTTACCTGGTGGTCGTCTATTAGGAAGGAGTACTGTATCTTACCTGGTGGTGCCCTATTAGGAAGGAGTACTGTATCTTACCTGGTGGTCCCCTATTAGGAAGGAGTACTGTATCTTACCTGGTGGTCGTCAATTAGGAAGGAGTACTGTATCTTACCTGGTGGTCCCCTATTAGGAAGGAGTACTGTATCTTACCTGGTGGTCGTCTATTAGGAAGGTGTACTGTATCTTACCTGGTGGTCCCCTATTAGGAACGAGTACTGGATCTTACCTGGTGGTCGTCTATTAGGAAGGAGTACTGAATCTTACCTGGTGGTCGTCTATTAGGAAGGAGTACTGTATCTTACCTGGTGGTACCCTATTAGGAAGGAGTACTGTATCTTACCTGGTGGTCCCCTATTAGGAAGGAGTACTGTATCTTACCTGGTGGTCCCCTATTAGGAAGGAGTACTGTATCTTACCTGGTGGTCCCCTATTAGGAAGGAGTACTGGATCTTACCTGGTGGTCGTCTATTAGGAAGGAGTACTGTATCTTACCTGGTGGTCGTCTATTAGGAAGGAGTACTGTATCTTACCTGGTGGTCCCCTATTAGGAAGGAGTACTGTATCTTACCTGGTGGTCGTCTATTAGGAAGGAGTACTGTATCTTACCTGGTGGTCCCCTATTAGGAAGGAGTACTGTATCTTACCTGGTGGTCCCCTATTAGGAAGGAGTACTGTATCTTACCTGGTGGTCCCCTATTAGGAAGGAGTACTGGATCTTGCCTGGTGGTCGTCTATTAGGAAGGAGTACTGTATCTTACCTGGTGGTCGTCTATTAGGAAGGAGTACTGTATCTTACCTGGTGGTCCCCTATTAGGAAGGAGTACTGTATCTTACCTGGTGGTCCCCTATTAGGAAGGAGTACTGTATCTTACCTGGTGGTCGTCTATTAGGAAGGAGTACTGGATCTTACCTGGTGGTCGTCTATTAGGAAGGAGTACTGGATCTTACCTGGTGGTCCCCTATTAGGAAGGAGTACTGTATCTTACCTGGTGGTCCCCTATTAGGAAGGAGTACTGTATCTTACCTGGTGGTCCCCTATTAGGAAGGAGTACTGTATCTTAACTGGTGGTCGTCTATTAGGAAGGAGTACTGGATCTTACCTGGTGGTCCCCTATTAGGAAGGAGTACTGTATCTTACCTGGTGGTCCCCTATTAGGAAGGAGTACTGTATCTTACCTGGTGGTCGTCTATTAGGAAGGAGTACTGGATCTTACCTGGTGGTCCCCTAGTAGGAAGGAGTACTGTATCTTACCTGGTGGTCCCCTATTAGGAAGGAGTACTGGATCTTACCTGGTGGTCGTCTATTAGGAAGGAGTACTGTATCTTACCTGGTGGTCGTCTATTAGGAAGGAGTACTGTATCTTACCTGGTGGTCCCCTATTAGGAAGGAGTACTGTATCTTACCTGGTGGTCCCCTATTAGGAAGGAGTACTGTATCTTACCTGGTGGTCCCCTATTAGGAAGGAGTACTGTATCTTACCTGGTGGTCCCCTATTAGGAAGGAGTACTGGATCTTACCTGGTGGTCCCCTATTAGGAAGGAGTACTGTATCTTACCTGGTGGTCGTCTATTAGGAAGGAGTACTGGATCTTACCTGGTGGTCGTCTATTAGGAAGGAGTACTGGATCTTACCTGGTGGTCCCCTATTAGGAAGGAGTACTGTATCTTACCTGGTGGTCCCCTATTAGGAAGGAGTACTGTATCTTACCTGGTGGTCCCCTATTAGGAAGGAGTACTGTATCTTAACTGGTGGTCGTCTATTAGGAAGGAGTACTGGATCTTACCTGGTGGTCCCCTATTAGGAAGGAGTACTGTATCTTAACTGGTGGTCGTCTATTAGGAAGGAGTACTGGATCTTACCTGGTGGTCCCCTATTAGGAAGGAGTACTGTATCTTACCTGGTGGTCCCCTATTAGGAAGGAGTACTGGATCTTACCTGGTGGTCCCCTATTAGGAAGGAGTACTGTATCTTACCTGGTGGTCCCCTATTAGGAAGGAGTACTGTATCTTACCTGGTGGTCCCCTATTAGGAAGGAGTACTGTATCTTACCTGGTGGTCAACTATTAGGAAGGAGTACTGTATCTTACCTGGTGGTCCCCTATTAGGAAGGAGTACTGTATCTTACCTGGTGGTCCCCTATTAGGAAGGAGTACTGTATCTTACCTGGTGGTCCCCTATTAGGAAGGAGTACTGTATCTTACCTGGTGGTCCCCTATTAGGAAGGAGTACTGTATCTTACCTGGTGGTCCCCTATTAGGAAGGAGTACTGTATCTTACCTGGTGGTCCCCTATTAGGAAGGAGTACTGTATCTTACCTGGTGGTCCCCTATTAGGAAGGAGTACTGTATCTTACCTGGTGGTCCCCTATTAGGAAGGAGTACTGGATCTTACCTGGTGGTCCCCTATTAGGAAGGAGTACTGTATCTTACCTGGTGGTCCCCTATTAGGAAGGAGTACTGTATCTTACCTGGTGGTCGTCTATTAGGAAGGAGTACTGGATCTTACCTGGTGGTCCCCTATTAGGAAGGAGTACTGTATCTTACCTGGTGGTCGTCTATTAGGAAGGAGTACTGGATCTTACCTGGTGGTCCCCTAGTAGGAAGGAGTACTGTATCTTACCTGGTGGTCCCCTATTAGGAAGGAGTACTGGATCTTACCTGGTGGTCGTCTATTAGGAAGGAGTACTGTATCTTACCTGGTGGTCCCCTATTAGGAAGGAGTACTGGATCTTACCTGGTGGTCCCCTATTAGGAAGGAGTACTGTATCTTACCTGGTGGTCCCCTATTAGGAAGGAGTACTGTATCTTACCTGGTGGTCAACTATTAGGAAGGAGTACTGTATCTTACCTGGTGGTCCCCTATTAGGAAGGAGTACTGGATCTTACCTGGTGGTCCCCTATTAGGAAGGAGTACTGGATCTTACCTGGTGGTCCCCTATTAGGAAGGAGTAGTGTATCTTACCTGGTGGTCCCCTATTAGGAAGGAGTACTGTATCTTACCTGGTGGTCCCCTATTAGGAAGGAGTACTGTATCTTACCTGGTGGTCCCCTATTAGGAAGGGGTACTGGATCTTACCTGGTGGTCCCCTATTAGGAAGGAGTACTGTATCTTACCTGGTGGTCGTCTATTAGGAAGGAGTACTGTATCTTACCTGGTGGTCCCCTATCAGGACGGAGTACTGGATCTTACCTGGTGGTCCCCTATTAGGAAGGAGTACTGTATCTTACCTGGTGGTAGTTTATTAGGAAGGAGTACTGTATCTTACCTGGTGGTACCCTATTAGGAAGGAGTACTGTATCTTACCTGGTGGTCGTCTATTAGGAAGGAGTACTGTATCTTACCTGGTGGTACACTATTAGGAAGGAGTACTGTATCTTACCTGGTGGTCCCCTATTAGGAAGGAGTACTGTATCTTACCTGGTGGTCCCCTATTAGGAAGGAGTACTGTATCTTACCTGGTGGTCCCCTATTAGGAAGGAGTACTGGATCTTACCTGGTGGTCCCCTATTAGGAAGGAGTACTGTATCTTACCTGGTGGTCCCCTATTAGGAAGGAGTACTGTATCTTACCTGGTGGTCCCCTATTAGGAAGGAGTACTGGATCTTACCTGGTGGTCCCCTATTAGGAAGGAGTACTGTATCTTACCTGGTGGTCGTCTATTAGGAAGGAGTACTGTATCTTACCTGGTGGTCCCCTATTAGGAAGGAGTACTGTATCTTACCTGGTGGTCCCCTATTAGGAAGGAGTACTGGATCTTACCTGGTGGTCGTCTATTAGGAAGGAGTACTGTATCTTACCTGGTGGTCGTCTATTAGGAAGGAGTACTGGATCTTACCTGGTGGTCCCCTATTAGGAAGGAGTACTGGATCTTACCTGGTGGTCCCCTATTAGGAAGGAGTACTGTATCTTACCTGGTGGTCCCCTATTAGGAAGGAGTACTGGATCTTACCTGGTGGTCCCCTATTAGGAAGGAGTACTGTATCTTACCTGGTGGTCCCCTATTAGGAAGGAGTACTGTATCTTACCTGGTGGTCCCCTATTAGGAAGGAGTACTGTATCTTACCTGGTGGTCGTCTATTAGGAAGGAGTACTGTATCTTACCTGGTGGTCCCCTATTAGGAAGGAGTACTGGATCTTACCTGGTGGTCGTCTATTAGGAAGGAGTACTGGATCTTACCTGGTGGTCCCCTATTAGGAAGGAGTACTGGATCTTACCTGGTTGTCCCCTATTAGGAAGGAGTACTGTATCTTACCTGGTGGTCCCCTATTAGGAAGGAGTAGTGTATCTTACCTGGTGGTCCCCTATTAGGAAGGAGTACTGGATCTTACCTGGTGGTCCCCTATTAGGAAGGAGTACTGGATCTTACCTGGTGGTCCCCTATTAGGAAGGAGTACTGTATCTTACCTGGTGGTCCCCTATTAGGAAGGAGTACTGGATCTTACCTGGTGGTCCCCTATTAGGAAGGAGTACTGGATCTTACCTGGTGGTCCCCTATTAGGAAGGAGTACTGGATCTTACCTGGTGGTCCCCTATTAGGAAGGAGTACTGTATCTTACCTGGTGGTCGTCTATTAGGAAGGAGTACTGTATCTTACCTGGTGGACGTCTATTAGGAAGGAGTACTGTATCTTACCTGGTGGTACCCTATTAGGAAGGAGTACTGTATCTTACCTGGTGGTCCCCTATTAGGAAGGAGTACTGTATCTTACCTGGTGGTCCCCTATTAGGAAGGAGTACTGGATCTTACCTGGTGGTCCCCTATTAGGAAGGAGTACTGTATCTTACCTGGTGGTCCCCTATTAGGAAGGAGTACTGGATCTTACCTGGTGGTCCCCTATTAGGAAGGAGTACTGTATCTTACCTGGTGGACGTCTATTAGGAAGGAGTACTGTATCTTACCTGGTGGTACCCTATTAGGAAGGAGTACTGTATCTTACCTGGTGGTCCCCTATTAGGAAGGAGTACTGGATCTTACCTGGTGGACGTCTATTAGGAAGGAGTACTGTATCTTACCTGGTGGACGTCTATTAGGAAGGAGTACTGTATCTTACCTGGTGGTCCCCTATTAGGAAGGAGTACTGTATCTTACCTGGTGGTCCCCTATTAGGAAGGAGTACTGTATCTTACCTGGTGGTCGTCTATTAGGAAGGAGTACTGTATCTTACCTGGTGGTACCCTATTAGGAAGGAGTACTGTATCTTACCTGGTGGTCCCCTATTAGGAAGGAGTACTGTATCTTACCTGGTGGTACCCTATTAGGAAGGAGTACTGTATCTTACCTGGTGGTACCCTATTAGGAAGGAGTACTGTATCTTACCTGGTGGTCCCCTATTAGGAAGGAGTACTGGATCTTACCTGGTGGACGTCTATTAGGAAGGAGTACTGTATCTTACCTGGTGGACGTCTATTAGGAAGGAGTACTGAATCTTACCTGGTGGTCCCCTATTAGGACATTTTTGTTTTGTTCAGTATATTTATTGATTTTATTCCTCCTGGCAAGTCAGTTAAGAACAAATTCTTATTTCCAATGACGACCTAGGAACAGCAGGTTAACTGACTTGTTCATGTGCAGAACAACATATTTTTTACCATGTCAGCTCATGGATTCGATATAGCAACCTTTCAGTTACTGGCCCAATGCTCTAACCACCAGGCTAGCTGCCGCCTCTACACTCTAACCAAATCAAATCAAAATCAAATCAAATTTATTAGTCACATACACATGGGTAGCAGATGTTAATGCGAGTGTAGCGAAATGCTTGTGCTTCTAGTTCTGACAATGCAGTAATAACAACAAGTAATCTAACCTAACAATTCCACAACTACTACCTTATACACACAAGTGTAAAGGGATAAAGAATATGTACATAAAGATATATGAATGAGTGATGGTACAGACGGCATAGGCAAGGTGCAGTAGATGGTATAGAGTACGGTATATACCTATGAGATGAGTACTGTAGGGTATGTAAACATAAAGTGGCATAGTATAAAGTGGCTAGTGGTACATGTATTACATAAAGATGGCAAGATGCAGTAGATGATATAGAGTACAGTATATACATATACATAAGAGATGTGTAATGTAGGGTATGTAAACATTATATTAGGTGGCATTGTTTAAAGTGGCTGGTGGTACATTTTTACATAATTTCCATCAATTCCCATTTTTAAGGTGGCTGGAGCTGAGTCAGTTTGTTGGCAGCGGCCGCTAAATGTTAGTGGTGGCTGTTTAACAGTCTGATGGCCTTGAGATAGAAGCTGTTTTTCAGTCTCTCGGTCCCTGCTTGGATGCACCTGTACTGACCTCACCTTCTGGATGATAGCGGGGTGAACAGGCAGTGGCTCAGCTGGTTGTTGTCCTTGATGATCTTTATGGCCTTCCTGTGACATCGGGTGGTGTAGGTGTCCTGGAGGGCAGGTAGTTTGCCCCGGGTGATGCGTTCTGCAGACCTCACTACCCTCTGGAGAGCCTTACGGTTGTGGGCGGAGCAGTTGCCGTACCAGGCGGTGATACAGCCCGACAGGATGCTCTCAATTGTGCATCTGTAGAAGTTTGTGAGTGCTTTTGGTGACAAGCCGAATTTCTTCAGCCTCCTGAGGTTGGCTACCTGCCGCCTCTACACTCTAACCACCAGGCTACCTGCCGCCTCTACACTCTAACCACCAGGCTACCTGCCGCCTCTACACTCTAACCACTAGACTACCTGGACTCTAACGTTGCTCCTCCTAATGTTTACATGTTTCTTAGTTCCATTCGTTTATATTTTGATGTCTGTGTATTGTTGTGACTTGCTCGGGACAGACGGGCAGCTCTGATGGCTCGGGACATACGGACAGCTCTGACAGCGTTGGGCAGGCAGGCAGCTCAGAGAAAACAGGTCAGGAACGTGACAGTATGGACCATTAACATCTGCTAAATATGTGTATGGACCAATAACATCTGTTAAATATGGACCAATAACATCTGTTAAATATGGACCAATAACATCTGATAAATATGTGTATGGACCAATAACATCTGTTAAATATGGACCAATAACATCTGATAAATATGTGTATGGACCAATAACATCTGTTAAATATGTGACCAATAACATCTGATAAATATGTGTATGTGACCAATAACATTTCATTTGATTTGTACCTTACTGGTCCCTGGCGGTCATCTATGAGCAAGGACTACTGTAGTTTACCGGTTCCCTGGCACAAAAAAATATTTAGAAACACTAAAAAGGGATTCAACGGACAGTTTGTCCGTACTGTTAGTGGGTTGTGGCTGAGTTGATGTGCAGAGAAGCTTTAACACGAGTGAATCTGCTACTGTAACTGTCAAAATCCAGAACGAAAAACAACCACTGTGCTTTTATAGATTCCACATTCCATAGATGTGAGGAGAGGGTGTCATCTGTTAGTTTGGTCTGTGAAGATACAATACGCATCACCGTGCATTAGTGACGTGCAGTCAGGGAAGGCTGGGTAGGCAGTGCCTTACCCTGTGACAATCTAATAAATAAATAAATACTTGTTAAGAAAAGCCAATCATCTAATGTTACCTAATGTCTTTTTCTCAATGATTCTGTTTTTTTTTATGCCTCAAATAAAAACATTTGATAAAACTGCAGCTCCAGTGGATTCATGCCTTTTATCTCCTGTTCAAATGGTTGACGTGCGCAGTTGTTGCTGACTGCGTGCTCTGTTAACAGACAGGGGCAGCGTAGGCACTGCGTGCTCTGTTGACAGACAGGGGCAGCGTAGGCACTGCGTGCTCTGTTAACAGACAGGGGCAGCGTAGGCACTGCGTGCTCTGTTAACAGACAGGGGCAGCGTAGGCACTGCGTGCTCTGTTGACAGACAGGGGCAGCGTAGGCACTGCGTGCTCTGTTAACAGACAGGGGCAGCGTAGGCACTGCGTGCTCTGTTGACAGACAGGGGCAGCGTAGGCACTGCGTGCTCTGTTAACAGACAGGGGCAGCGTAGGTACTGCGTGCTCTGTTAACAGACAGGGGCAGCGTAGGCACTGCGTGCTCTGTTAACAGACAGGGGCAGCGTAGGCACTGCGTGCTCTGTTAACGGACAGGGGCAGCGTAGGCACTGCTTCATTCGCTGCATTGAGACGATTTCATATTTAATATACATTTATAAAATAATATATAAATATCTTCCGTTTTTACTTTGTTTTGTAACGTCTGCCTCAAACTCACACTCTCAAACACATAGATCCCCTGAATTTGGCTCTCTCTCCAGATCCCAATCACCTGAATTCTGATCACCTGTTCACACATCTGTATGTCATTATCACACACTATGTAGTATGACCTTCTGCCTGCCCCTGGACCCAGCTACCTACCTCCTCCTGTGTATGACCCTCTGCCTGCCCCTGGACCCAGCTACCTGCCTCCTCCTGTGTATGACCTTCTGTCTGCCCCTGGACCCAGCTACCTGCTTCCTCCTGTGTATGACCTTCTGTCTGCCCCTGGACCCAGCTACCTGCCTCCTCCTGTGTATGACCTTCTGCCCGCCCCTGGACCCAGCTACCTGCCTCCTCCTGTGTATGACCTTCTGCCTGACCCTGGACCCAGCTACCTGCCTCCTCCTGTGTATGACCTTCTGCCTGACCCTGGACCCAGCTACCTGCCTCCTCCTGTGTATGACATTCTGCCTGTCCCTGGACCCAGCTACCTGCCTCCTCCTGTGTGTGACCTTCTGCCTGCCCCTGGACCCAGCTACCTGCCTCCTCCTGTGTATGACCTTCTGCCTGTCCCTGGACCCAGCTACTTGCCTCCTCCTGTGTATGACCTTCTGCCTGCCCCTGGACCCAGCTACCTGCCTCCTCCTGTGGTCCTTTACTAATAAACACCTGCTGCGTCGCGCGCTTTAAACCAGCACTCTGTCTCCCATCGTACTCATTACAGCGTTACAAGCACCATGCTATACCAACTGAACGGACCACATTATTATATATATATGTGTGTGTGTGTGTGTGTGTGTCGTGCATTGTAAGAGTTATAAAACCATTGTGAAAGGCTATGTAGTTTGCATTGCTCATTTTTCAGATGAAATGTGTCCATATATTGGTCAACCTATCAGTTGTAAATGGGGACGCTACATGCGTATATGGCTGAGTTGAGCAGCGTGTCATTTTATCGGATGATATGAAATATGCCACCTCCTGAGGATATTGCTTGTGTATCTTGACTACATTGGTAATTACATTTGGTGAAAATTGTTTGTCAATTTTGGTAAATAGCCTATGTCACTCTGGTTGTTGGAGCTATCCGTTGTATGGTGAACTTGGCCTTCGTCAAGGTTTAGTTGAAAGTAAATCTGGCTTTGATAAAAACCCAGTGCTTACCCAGCCACAGACCTCGCCGCACGTCACTGCCGTGCATCACAACACTAAACACAACACAGTGAATCTGCTATACTGTAGCTGTCGTCCTAAAACCTGTCGTCGCATCCTCAGAGACATTTAGCACTCGTAGATAGGACACATCATCTACCATATACCATGTCCACTCCTCTCCTGACTAGGTCATGATAGTGTGTGAGGTCTCTAAGGTCAATGTGTGATGAAGGGACTGAGGTAGCCACCTACAGGCTAACATAATTAAGCAATAAGGCCCAAGGGGGTTTGGTATATGGCCAACGCGGAGTGCCTGGATATAGTCCTTAGCCGTGGTATATTGGCCATACACCACAAACCCCCGAGGTGCCTTATTGCTATTATAAACTGGTTACCAACGTAATTAGAGCAGTAAAAATACATGTTTTGTCACACCTGTGTATTATACGACCTGATGTACCACAGCTGTCAGCCAATCAGCGTTCAGGGCTCGAAACACCCAGTTTATAATAGACAATATAGACTGGGGCCCCGGTGAAAAGTAGTGAACTGCATAGGAAATAGGACAGCGTTGGAGAAGCAAACATTTCTGTCCCCAGGTTCCGGTGGTGGGGGGGGCGTGTCATAATGAGAGAGCTCCAAATAACACACTGGGGTCGTCCACAGGTCAACCACCCCACAACATCTTTCTGCTGAGGGAGCATTAAATGAAAAGAAAACTGAGTCTCAAATAGCTACCTGTCCCATTTAATAGCCGGGCCAACGACACACATTTCAGCAAATGAAGTGCCTGTTTCAAGTAAACGTTTACGAGGTTACCATGAATTGTTTACAAAGTTTAAGGTGGAGGCGTGCTTCAACGGCTCAGACACGAGACGTATGTGGCAGGGTCTACAGGAAATCACGGACTACAAAATCCAACCACGTTGCGGACGCCGACGTCACACTTCCAGATAAACTCAGTGTTAACCCTGGCAAGGCTGCTGGCACAGACGGCATCCCTAGCCACGTCCTCAGAGCATGTGCAGACCAGCTGGCTGGTGTGTTTACGGACATATTCAAATCGCTCCCTATCAGAGTATATCATGCTTCAAGATGGTTACCATTGTTCCTGTACCAAAGAAGGAAAAGACAACTGAACTAAATGACTACTGCCCGTAGCACTCACTTCTGTCATCATGAAGTGCTTTGAGAGACTAGTCAAGGATCATATCACCTCCATCTTACCGGCCACCCCAAACCCACTTCAGTTTGCATACCACCCAAACAGGTCCACAGGCGACGCAATCGCCATCACACTGCACACTGCCCTATCCCATCTGGACAAGAGGAACACCTATCTAGGAATACTGTTCGTTGACTACAGCTCAGGATTCAACACCAGAGTACCCTCCAAGCTCATCATCAAGCTGGAGGTCCTGGGTCTGAACCCGGCCTTGTGCAACTGCGTCCTGGACTTCCTGACAGGTCGCCCCCAGGTGGTGAAGGTAGGAAACAACATCTCCACTTCGCTGACCCTCAACACTGGGGCCCCACAAGGGTGCATGCTCAGCCACCTCTTGTACTCCCTGTTCACCCACGACTGTGTGGCCATGCACGCCTCCAACTCAATCATCAGACGACACAACAGTAATGGGCTTGATTACTATCAATGACGAGACAAACCTACAGGGAGGAGGTGAGAGCACTCTAACATAATCCTTTGGTTTGCTTTCACCGTAAAGCCTATTTGAAATCGGACACTGTGGTGGGATTAACAAGAAGTGTATCTTTAAAATGGTGTGAAACACTTGTATGTTTGAGGAATTTTAATTATGGGATATCTGGTGATCTGAATTTGGCGCCCTGCACTTTCACTGGCTGTTGTCATATCGATCCCGTTAACGGGATCTCAGCCCTAAGAAGCTTGAACCTGCTGTTATAGTGGACAAGCTATCCAATACTATTTTTTACATTAGGCACAGGCATTAGGTCTTTGTCTCAGGCTAGTCTAGATTTACGCAATTAACTGGTTTTATTCGAACTTTTATTCAATGCCTTTGCTTCTGACTATGCACACCTTGTAGAAGAAATGACATACGCAGGGATGAGACGCTGTACACCTCGTCCAATTCTCCCGTGTGCCCACAGGGTGAACTGGCGATAAACTGCCAGCCTGTAAACTCTGCAAACAAAATCATAAGATAAAGTTATTCTGATACCGAAACTAAATCACTATGTATTTATATGTCCTTCTATTGGTTAGAATGAGATGTCATCACGATGCCGTCTGCCATTCCAACGCCGGTTGTCTAATCGAAAGGTTTTTCTGGAGCATTCCACCAAGCAGACCTTTACGGTAGAGTGGCCAGACGGCAGCCACTCCTCAGTAAAATACACATGACAGCCCTCTTGGAGTTGGCCAAAAGTCACCTAAAGACTCTCAGACCATGGAGAAACAAGATTCTCTAATAAGGTAATAGGGTGATTCTTACATTTGTTTTGTTTCACACATGTACAAGTGTGTTTTATTTGTGAATTGGAAATGTGTTTTTTGCATGAAAGAAATAAAAGCTGAAATAAACATGTATATATCGAAATAGAAATGCAGTAAATCAGTACAGTAATTGTAACGCTCGTCCTCCTCCTCGTCTGAAGAGGAGCATGGATCGGACCAAAACGCAGCGTGGGTTGAATACATATTTGTTTATTTGATATAGAAAGATGAACACGAAAAAACACTTGATAAACTACAAAACAATAAACGACGTGAACAGACCTGGACTTGAGAACAAAAAACAAGAACACACGAACGAACGAACGAACGAACGAACGAATGAACGAACGAAAACAGTCCCGTGCGGCACAAACACTGACACAGGAACAATCACCCACCAACACACAGTGAGAACAGCCTACCTTAATATGGTCTCAATCAGAGGAAACGTAAAACACCTGCCCCTGATTGAGAACCATATCAGGCCAATAACAATGAACCCAACATAAAAACACATAACATAGAATGCCCACCCAGCTCACGTCCTGACCAACTAAACAAAGACAAAACAAAGGAAATAAGGTCAGGAACGTGACAGTAATATGATACTTGTATGTAAAATATTTACATTTTAGAAATTTAGCAGATGCTCTTATCCAGAGTGACTTACCATCTTATTATCTACACATGAAGGTATCCATAAACAATCATTTCTAATGAAAAAACACATTTTTTTTTTTTTTCCATGTTACACTTTTCAGAAGGCACCAAATTTGTGGAACGTCCCTCCTATTGATTTAAAATAAAATTACCTTCATGATACAGCTAGCATTTAACACTCGATTACCCAAATTACCAGGTCGCAGCATTCTCTCTCTCTCTCTCTCTGTCCTCTCCGTCTCCTCTCTGTTGGCCCAATTTCCACAAAACAAAATAACGGACATGCACTGAATGCTAGTCACTAGCTGGCTCAACGGCGCGTTCGTCTATCATCAGAGGATTGATCTAAATGCTGGAGTAAGTTATTACTGTTGACAGCGTGTATTAGAGGGAGTATTGAGGGCTCGTCTTGCCCACTGGGCATTCAGTCAGCTGGTTGTAGAGAGGAGAGATGGAGAGGAGATTAGTGATTCACGCATCACTCCTCTGCTGCGGTGGCTGAGAGTAGAGTAGTCTCTAATGAAGTGTTCTCCGGCTGTTGGTTGTATAATATGCCCTAATTCCTAGAGACACTTACTGACTGTAGCTAGGGGGATAGAATGCAAGAGAGAGCACTTGCTCATACATCGATATTGATGAAGCATTTGGACAAATGACAGATATTGATTTAAGGTATGCTTACAACTGCGGTAGCCTGGTCCCAGATCTGTTTGTGCTGTCTTGTCAACTCCTATGGCCATTGTGACATTGTTGTAGAGACAGATGTGGGACCAGGCTATGACAGTGGTACCGAAGCTAGTGAAAACAAGGCCTAGGGACGCCTGTGACATTTCAACGTCTTCTGGCACATTGTTTACAGTCCAACAGCTACAAACTGTATCCAACAAGGGGTTGACATTTATCACACTTTTCTCAATTGTAGAAAAAAATAATAATAATTGGGAAAAAGTCAAGGGGTCTGAATAGTTTCCGAAGTTGCTGTATCATGGCTTGACTCCTACTGTGAACTGATTGTTACACCGGAAATGTCTTTCACCAAAGAGTCACTCAGATATAACATGAACACACATAAGACATTGCAAAATGTGTAGAATTGCAGGAAATTAGCTTTAAAACGACAACATATTCTCTCAATGTCATTTCGACCAGACTGTAGATAATCACTTTGTCTCAGTCATTACAGATCTATCCAGACCAGACCGTAATAATCACATTATCAAGTAATTAAACTTAAAATGTCACTAACATTTTGTTTGCATATCAAATGTCCCTGTCAGAGTCTAGGTGATGTGGCGGAGCCAGGCGCAGGACACAGAGATGAGTAATAATAGTAACTTTACTCAAAAATAATCTTCAAACAAGGAGAACGAAAATCCAGAGTCACAATAACGAGACAACTGACACCAATAAACACGCACAAAACCATGATGGCTCCAGAGGGTTAAATAGGGAAATAATAAAAACGTAATGGGAACCAGGTGAGTACAATCAAGACAAAACAAATGGAAAAAGAAATGTAGATCGGTGGAGGCTAGAAAGCCGGTGACGTCGACCGCCGGATGCCGCCCGAACAAGGAGACGCACCAAATTCGGAGGAAGTCGTGACAGTCTCGCTATTATGACAATAACAACATATGCCATTTAGCAGACAATTTTATCCTAAGTGACTTACAGTCGTGTATGGGTAGTCCCAGGAATTGAACCAACTATCCTAGTGTTACAAACACAATGCACTACCAAGTGAGCTACAGAGCACTAAACTACTTCTGACCAGGGACCATAGGGTAGGGAATAGGATGATGTTTGGTAAGCCTTTTTCATCTTCGTTCCCTTCGTAGTGCACTGCTCCATAGGCCTCCCGTCGAAAGTAGTGCACTAAAAATGGAATAGGGTGCCATTTCATCTGATTAATTAATTAATTAATCTGATGAATTAATTAATTAATCAGATCACCACTGAACAATTTACATTGAGCCCCCCCTCCCCCCCCCTCCCCCTTCATGTTGTACACTGCTGCTACTCGCTGTTTATTATCTAAGCATAGTCACTTCAACCCTACCTACATGTACAAATTACCTCGACTAACCTGTACCACCGCACACTGACTCAGTACCTGTACCCCCTGTTCATAGCCTCATTATTGTTATTCTTATTGAAGTAAACACACTCGGTAGGTTCTTCACATTTTACAATTACTTGTTTTTCACTGTCTGCATTAATAACTCAATGCTCCTTTCTCCATATATATATTTACCAGACTTGGTTAACTGTGTGATCACACTACCAGGTATATTTACCAGACTTGGTTAACTGTGTGGTCTCGTCTTTAAATAAAAACTCTACCCCAAAAAATATATTTTTGTATTTGTTTCGTTAGTCCATTGTTGACATAGTCACAAAATGTTTTGCTTGTCAGCAATCAAGTTTGCAATATATGCATCTTTAAAAATACATAAATCAATGCAAAACGTGTGTTTTTTAATTACATAAATTATTTCTGTATTTTGAAAGTTACATATGTTCAAAACTTGATTGGGAGAGTTTTGACTGGTCTCGTTAGTGGTAACACTAGGGAGTGTTTTGACTGGTTTCGTTAGTGGTAACACCTGGGAGAGTTTTGACTGGTCTCGTTAGTGGTAACACTTTGGAGAGTTTTGACTGGTCTCGTTAGTGGTAACAACTGGGAGAGTTTTGACTGGTCTCGTTAGTGGTAAAACCTGGGAGAATTTTGACTGGTCTCGTCAGTGGTAACACCTGAGAGAGTTTTGACTGGTCTCGTTAGTGGTAACACCTGAGAGAGTTTTGACTGGTCTCGTTAGTGGTAACACCAGGGAGAGTTTTGACTGGTCTCGTTAGTGGTAACACCTGGGAGAGTTTTGACTGGTCTCGTTAGTGGTAACACCAGGGAGAGTTTTGACTGGTCTCGTTAATATAAATAAGGAAGAAAGGCAAGTGTGTGTGTGTGTGTGTGTTCATGTGTGTGTGTGTGTGTGTGTGTGTGTGTGTGTGTGTGTGTGTGTTAATGTGTGTGTGTGTGTGTGTGTGTGTGTGTGTTCTTGTGTGTGTGTGTGTGTTTGTGTGTTTGTGTGTTTGTGTGTGTGTGTGTGTGTTTGTGTGTGTGTGTGTGTGTGTGTGTGTCTTTCAATGTGGGTGGGAGATTGAATGAATGTGACCACCTCAGGGTACACAGTGATGCAGCAATATGGTGAGGATCACTGATGGTCAGGAGGAGAGGAGTGGATGAGGAGAGGAGAGCGGACATCACAGCCACAGTTCCCAGGGGTGGTCTGGAGTAAGGCAGTGCGAGGGGAGACGAGGGGAGAAGACTCTGCCACATCGAGGAAGCGTCAACTCTGTCACACTGATGGAAGCATCAATTCAACCTCACTCAGCTATCTACTATCTCATTATTCAGCTAGTCTCACACACACACACACACACAAGGATGGGATGAACAGAGGGAGGGAGAGGTGAGACCACTATCAGAAGCAGTATTTGTTAGTTTTTCGAGCCATCGTTTATCAGACAACAGATGAACCTAGACTGTGTTTAAAGATGTAAACAATGGAATGAAGGTGCTCAGGCCAAGTCCTTTCAAATTCACGAATTCCTACATCTACAGTCAAATAGAAAGAAAACAACTCTACCAGTGGAGGCTGGTGGGAGGGCTTATAGGAGGACGGGCTCATTGTAATGGCTGGAATGGAATAAATGGGACTGTATCAAACACATCAAACATACGGAAACCACATAGACTCCGTTCCATTTATTCCATTTCAGCCGTTACCGTGAGCCCTTCCTCCTAAAGCCCCGGCCACCAGCCTCCTCTGAACCAGACTGTGTGTTTGAACAGTAACACTGCACCATGTCTCTCCCACGGAGAGATTAAGAATTTGCTCTTAACTGACTTGCCTAGTTAAATGAAGGTAAAAAAATAAAATAAAATAAAAACAGAGCCATATAGATCGAGTATATATACGTGTACAGTATGTACTGTACAGGGCATGTGGAAAAGTATTCAGACCTTTTGACTTTTTCCAATTTTTTTAAGTTACAGCCTTATTCTAAAACTGATTAAAATGTCTACACACAAAACCACATAATGACAACAACTTAATGCTAATCTCTCACAAAGAAAAAACTATCACATTTACATAAGTATTCAGACACTTTATTCAGTACCTTGTTGAATAAACTTTGGCAGCGATTCCAGCCTCAAGTCTTTTTGCGTATGACACTACAAGCTTGGTACACCTGTATTTGGGGAGTTTCTCCCAGGTTGGATGGGGAGCTTCGCCACACAGATATTTTCAGGTCTCTCCAGAGATGTTAGATCAGGTTCAAGTCCGGACTCTGGCTGGGCCACTCAAGGACATTTAGAGACTTGTCCTGAAGCGACTCCTTCGTTGTCTTAGCTGTGTGCCTAGGGCCGTTGTCCTGTTGGAAGGTGAACCTTCGCACCAGTCTGAGGTCCTGAGCACTCTGGAGACGGTTTTCATCAAGGATCTCTCTGTACTTTGCTCTGTTCATCTTTCCCTCAATCCTGACTAGTCTCCCAGTCCCTCCTGCTGAAAAACATCCCCACAGCATGATGCTGCCACCACCAG
The DNA here is from genome assembly GCF_029448725.1 of Salvelinus fontinalis. Taxonomy (NCBI): domain Eukaryota; kingdom Metazoa; phylum Chordata; class Actinopteri; order Salmoniformes; family Salmonidae; genus Salvelinus; species Salvelinus fontinalis. The sequence continues at coordinate 70,698,517 of NC_074667.1, forward strand.
TCTTCACCGTAGGGATGGTGCCAGGTTCCCTCCAAACGTGACGCTTGGCATTCAGGCCAAAGAGTTCCTTCTTGGTTTCATAAGACCAGAGAATATTGCTTCTCATGGTCTGAGAGGCTTTAGGTGCCTTTTGGCAAACTCCAAGCGGGCTGTCATGTGCCTTTTCCTGAGAAGTGGCTTCCATCTGGCCACTCTACCATAAAGGCCTGATTGGTGGAGTGCTGCAGAGATTGTTGTCCTTCTGGATGGTTCTCCCATCTCCACAGAGGAACTCTGGAGCTCTGTCATAGTGACCATCGGGTTCTTGGTCACCTGTCTGACTGACCATGGCCCTTCTCCTCCGATTGCTTAGTTTGGCCGGGCGGCCATTTCTAAGAAGAGTCCAATCTTCCTCCAATTAAGAATGATGGAGGTCATTATGTTCTTGGAGACCTTCAATGCTGCAGAAACATGTTGTTACCCTTCCCCAGATCTGTGCCTCGACACAATCCTGTCTCGGAGCTCTACGGACAATTCCTTCGACCTGAAGGCTTGGTTTTTACTCTGACATGAACGGTCAACTGTGGGACGTTATATAAACAGGTGTGTGCCTTTCCAAATCATGTCCAATCAATTTAATTGACTACAGAAGGACTCCAATCAAGTTGTAGAAACATCTCAAGGATGATCAATGGAAACAGGATGCACCTGAGCTCAATTTCAAGCCTCATAGCAAAGGTTCTGAATACTTATGTAAATAAGTTATTTCTGTTCTATAATTTTCATACATTTTTCAAACATTTCTAAAAACCTGTTTTCGCTTTGTCATTATGGGCTATTGTATGTAGATTGAGGAGAAAAAAACATGTAAATTCAGTTTTGAGTTAGGCTGTAACGCACAGGTGTCAAACTCATTCCACGGGGGGCCGAGTGTCTGCGGGTTTTCGCTCCTCCCTTGTACTTGATTGATGAATTAACATCACTAATTAGTTAGGAACTCCCCACACCTGGTTGTCTAGGGCTTTATTGAAAGGAAAAACCAAAAACCTGCAGACACTAGGCCCTCAGTGGAATGAGTTTGACACCCCTGCTGTAACGTAACAAAATGTCGAAAAAGCAAATGGCTCTGAATACTTTTGCAAATACCATATGTCTCTGGATTAAATAAATCTGATGACTCTCAGCTGACGGTGAATCTGCATTATTGTAGTTGCATTGTCTGTCTCTCTGTAGTCAGTTATCATGCAGCATTGCACAGCTAAGGCAAGACTAGGAAGAGAGCTTCTTCCACCAGTCAAGCACAACACTACCATCTGGTGTCTGTCACAGTCAGCATCACTGGAACAGAACAGAACAAAGCAGAACAGACGTTTTCAGAGAAGAGGGTTTGTTAGTATGACTCACTCTCTCTCTGTCTCTCTCTCTCCCTATCTCACTCTCTATCTTCCTCTGGCTCAATTCAATTAAAAAGGGCTTTATTGGCATAGGAAACATGTGTTAACATTACCAAAGCAAGTGAAATAAACAATAAACAAAAGTGACAAAGCACAAAACAAAACAAAAAAAAGATGAGAATTTAACAGTACATATTACACTCAAAACATTTAAAAAAAGCAATGTTTTCTCCCTCTCTATCTCTTTTTCTGTTCAAAGGGCATTTGTTTACATTGTTGTTTACATTTGTTTACATTGTTGTTTACATATGTTTACATTGTTGTTTACATATGTTTACATTGCTGTTAACATTTGTTTACATTGTTGTTTACATATGTTTACATTGTTGTTTACATATGTTTACATTGTCAAAGCAAGTGAAATAGATCAAATCAACCCCAAAAAATATTTGTCACATACACATGGTTAGCAGATGTTAATAGTCACATGGTAATCAGATGCTAATGGTCACATACACATGGTTAGCAGATGTTATTGGTCACATACACATGGTTAGCAGATGTTATTGGTCACATACACATGGTTAGCAGATGCTAATGGTCACATACACGTGGTTAGCAGATGCTAATGGTCACATACACATGATTAGCAGATGTTATTTGTCACATACACATGGTTAGCAGATGTTATTGGTCACATACACATGGTTAGCAGATGTTATTGGTCACATACACATGGTTAGCAGATGTTATTGGTCACATACACATGGTTAGCAGATGTTATTGGTCACATGGTTAGCAGATGTTAATGGTCACATACACATGGTTAGCAGATGTTAATGGTCACATACACGTGGTTAGCAGATGTTATTGGTCACATACACATGGTTAGCAGATGTTATTGGTCACATACACATGGTTAGCAGATGTTAATGGTCACATACACATGGTTAGCAGATGTTATTGGTCACATACACATGGTTAGCAGATGTTAATGGTCACATACACATGGTTAGCAGATGTTAATGGTAACATACACACGGTTAGCAGATGTTATTGGTCACATACACATGGTTAGCAGATGTTATTGGTCACATGGTTAGCAGATGTTCATGGTCACATACACATGGTTAGCAGATGTTAATGGCCACATACACACGGTTAGCAGATGTTAATGGTCACATTTACACGGTTAGCAGATGTTATTGGTCACATACACATGGTTAGCATATGTTAATGGTCACATACACACGATTAGCAGATGTTAATGGTCACATACACATGGTTAGCAGATGTTAATGGTCACATACACATGGTTAGCAGATGTTAATGGTCACATACACATGGTTAGCAGATGTTAATGGTCACATACACATGGTTAGCAGATGTTATTGGTCACATACACATGGTTAAGAGATGTTATTGGTCACATACACATGGTTAGCAGATGTTATTGGTCACATACACATGGTTAGCAGATGTTATTGGTCACATACACATGGTTAGCAGATGTTAATGGTCACATACACATGGTTAGCAGATGTTAATTGTCACATACACATGGTTAGCAGATGTTAATGGTCACATACACATGGTTAGAAGATGTTAATGGTCACATACACATGGTTAGCAGATGTTAATGGTCACATACACATGGTTAGCAGATGTTATTGGTCACATACACATGGTTAGAAGATGTTATTGGTCATATACACATGGTTAGCAGATATTAATGGTCACATGGTTAGCAGATGTTATTTGTCACATACACATGGTTAGCAGATGTTAATGGTCACATGGTTAGCAGATGTTATTGGTCACATGGTTAGCAGATGTTAATGCGAGTGTAGCGAAATGCTTGTGCTTCTAGTTCCGACAATGCAGTAATAACCAACAAGTAATCTAACCGAACAATTTCACAACAACTACCTTATACACACAAGTGTAAAGGGATGAAGAATATGTACATAAAGATATATGAATGAGTGATGGTACAGAACGGCATAGGCAAGATGCAGTAGATTGTATAGAGTACAGTATAGACATATGAGTAATGTATGGTATGTAGACGTTATATAAAGTGGCATTGTTTAAAGTGGCTGGTGATACATTTATTACATACATTTTTTCATTATTAAAGTGGCTGGAGATGAGTCAGTATGTTGACAGTGGCCACTCAATGTTAGTGATGGCTGTTTAACAGTCTGATGGCCTTGAGATAGAAGCTGTTTTTCAGTCTCTCGGTCCCTGCTTTGATACACCTGTACTGACCTCGCTTTCTGGATGATAGCGGGGTGAACAGGCAGTGGCTCGGGTGGTTGTTGTCCTTGAAGATCTTTATGGCCTTCCTGTGACATCGGGTGGAGAAGGTGTCCTGGAGGTCGGGTAAATTAGCCCCGGTGATGCGTTGTGCGGACCTCACTACCCTCTGGAGAGCCTTACGGTTGTGGGCGGAGCAGTTGCCGTACCAGGCGGTGATAGAGCCCGACAGGATGCTCTCGATTGTGCATCTGTAAAATTTTGTGAGTGTTTTTGGTGACAAGCCAATTTTTTTCAGCTTCCTGAGTTTGAAGAGGCGCTGTCTGTGAGAAATAAACAATCAAAATGAACAGTATACTTTCCACTGATATAGAATATAGACATTGAAAATGTTATATTATTGGCAATGTTGTAGGAATGCGCAAATAGGTGAAGTACAAATAATAAAATAAATAAACAGATATAGGTTGTATTTACAATAGTGTTTGTTCTTCACTGGTTGCCCTTTTCTTTTGGCGAGAGATCAGAAATATTTTTGCTGTGGTGACACACAGTGGTATTTCACCTAATACTGTAGATATGGGAGTTACTGAGATTGGTTTTGTTTTCAAATTCTTTGTGTAATCTGAGGGAAATATGTGTCTCTAACATGGTCATACATTTGGCGGGAGGTTTGGAAGCGCAGTTCAGTTTCCACCCCATTTTGTGGGCAGTGAGCACATAGCCTGTCTTCTCTTGAGAGCCATGTCTGCCTACGGCGGCCTTTCTCAATAGCAAGGCTATGCTCACTGAGTCTGTACATAGTCAAATCTTTCCTTAAGTTTGGGTCAGTCACAGCGGTCAGGTATTCTGCTGTTGTGTACTCTCCCATGTTTAGGACCAAATAGCATTTTAGTTTGTTCAGTTTCTTTGTTGATTCTTTCCAATGTGTCAAGTAATTGTCTTTGTTTTCTTATCATTTGGCTGGGTCTAATTGTGTTGCTGTCCTGGGGCTCTGTGGGGTCTGTTTGTGTTTGTGAACAGAGCACCAGCTGGCAGAGGGGACTCTTCTCCAGGTGAGGGCTTTGTTATGGAAGGTTTGAGAATCACTTATTTTTAGATCGTTGTAGTTGACTCAGAGCAGCTTCACTAAACCACTAAAACAGGTTCAGAAATAAAACACCACATGTAAGTTCTCAATGCCAGAGCCAAGCGTCACAGAGACGACACTTTAACTAAAGGCTGTGAGCTCAAAATGCTACTGTATATAAATCAGCAGAACCACAGGCAGATGATGAACTATCTGTACGGCAGGATGAGTCGTTTAAGAGCTCTAAATAGACCAGGGAAGGTCATTCTACCATAGATGGCTGACTACTAGCCAATGTGTGAATAATGAATACAGTACGCATAGCATGAGCAAAGGCAGCCGTATGACTATTTCACATGCAACTTCCAGGTACCCTCGATGAGGCAAGATGAGCGGTCATCTTGGAACATGACGATGTTCTACCTATGAGCCTAAACCAACCACCTGCAAAATAGATGTACCTCCGGGTGCCGGCCGCTCATCTGAGCTAATAGTGTTATATACTGTATCAGATGTGATGCAGAACAGAAACAACTTACTTACTGGACCATAGGGATGATGAAATCCTGATCATACTAGTAATTACTGAACCGTAGTGATGACACAGTCCAGATCATACTAGTAATTACTGAACCGTAGTGATGACACAATCCTGATCATACTAGTAATTACTGAACTGTAGTGATGACACAATCCTGATCATACTAGTAATTACTGAACCGTAGTGATGACACGATCATGATCATACTAGCAATTACTGAACCGTAGTGATGACACAATCCTGATCATACTAGTAATTACTGAACCGTAGTGATGATGAAGATTACGACCCATAATCTTGAGGGTCAAGCTGTGACCGAATGGAAGATTACGGCCCTTACTCTTAAGGGTCAAGCCGTGACCGATGAGAAGATTATGGCCCTTAATCTTAAGGGTCAAGCCGTGACCGATGAGAAGATTTATGGCCCTTAATCTTGAGGGTCACGTCGTGACCGATGACAAGCAGGGTTGATACATGAGTGGGCAGCCCATAGATCTGCGCTGGCCCCCAGCACTGGCAAAGGAACTAGAGTCATGAAGAGTTATAGGATGTTGCCGTTGGTAGCCGCCTGTGCTCAGCATGCAGGTAGCGTAACATGAGAGAACAAGGCAGTGTTAGTTCTTGTAATTATGACTGTTGTTCCATCTTCATTTTATATACTGCACTCTATACCATCTACTGCATCTTACCGTTTGCCGTTTGGCCTTCGCTTATCCACATGTTCTTATTCATTCCTTTACACGTGTGTGTGTATAACGTAGTTGTTGTGAAATTTTTACATTACTTGTTAGATATTACTGCACGGGCGGAACTAGAAGCACAAGCGTTTCGCTACACTCGCATTAAAACCTCTTATGGATCCCTTCACGCGCCAATCCCTTTAGCGGGATTTGACAACATCCAGTGAAATGGCAGCGCGCCAAGGTTTCTAATAAATAGGGCTTTGAATGGAAAACCATTGGGAAACACAATAACCTCAACAACAAAAAATTCCCTGGATGGATTGTGCTCGGGGTTTCGCCTGCCAAATCAGTTATGTTATACTCACAGACATTATTCGAACAGTTTTAGAAACTTCATAGTGTTTTCTATCCAAATCTACCAATTATATGCATATCCCAGCTTCTGGTCCTGAGTAGCGGGCAGTTTACTTTGGGCACGCGTTTCATCCGGACGTCAAAATACTGCCCCCTAGCCTTAAGAAGTTTTAAAATCTTCTAACCATGTGTATGAGACCAATACAATTTGATTTGATTTGAAACGATTGCTGAGTGTACAAGTACTGTTAACATGTAAGTGTCCTTAAAACAACAGGATTTTATGTATCATGCCAGATTAAAGGGATGGAACATTATAGACTGAAGGACCTATAAAAGCCATCAAACAGACCGCCTCTAGCAAAGGGTTAATGTAACCCAACACCATCACCTTACGTGAACTCAAACGTGTGCTACTGAGAGAAGAGAGACCCTCCTGATATGCGTGTTGGTTGCTTTTCCCGTAAAAACCATGAAAATTAGGCAACAGATGGATTCCTGAGCGAACTACACGCCAAAGGGTCCTGACAGCCGAGATGAACTGAATCCCTGCTATCGGGACCGAGATAAGAAAGGCTGCCTTTGCCTGACTGAAATTAGGAGTAGAATGGTTATAAAATAGAAGACATCGTACAGAGAGAAGAGCAGACAATGACTACTGCAGAGCGCACACCATCACATCACAGACTATACCAACAACCCCTTCAAAACCACAACTACAACAGTAGCAACATGCAGTGGTGTAAAGTACTTAAGTAAAAATACTTTTAAGTACTACTCATCCCTACTGCCTCTGATCTAGAGGACTCACTAAACACAAATTATTAATTGGTAAATTGTGTCAGAGTGTTGGAGTGTGCCCCTGGCTATCCGTAAATTTAAAATAAATTTAAAAAAAAGTTAATCTGGTTTGCTTAAAATAAGACATTTTAAATTATTAATACTTTTAATGTTAATACTTAAGTACATTTAAAACCAAATACTTTTAGACTTTTACTCAAGTTGTATTTTACCGGATTACTTTCACTTGAGTCATTTTCTGTTAAGCGATCTTTACTACGACTCAAGTATGACAATTGGGTCGTTTTTCTACAACTGGCTACCTGTAACTACCTGTACTACTGATACTGCTCAGCAGTGGCTGAACATATCCAACATGCCCAGCATGCACAGCGTGCCTGAGAGAGAGGGCCATGATAATCTAAAACCTAGACCTACAATATAGTCTACCAGAGCTGAAGGCTATGTCTGATGGTATATGCTGGTAAGCCATAAGAGAAGATAAATAGATTACTAGAATAAGCATGTATGTAGCATGTCTGAAATAAGCTCTCTTATATGAATTTTCCCATATAGCAATTAACGCTTAATCGCAAACAATGGATTGCCATTGTGGGTGTTTAGCAAGCCAACGCATGCTAGGTAAAGCTACTGTAGTATCGCCAGCCAATCCAAAGCATGCTAGGTAAAGCTACTGTAGCATCACCAGCCAATCCAAAGCATGCTAGGTAAAGCTGCTGTAGCATCGCCAGCCAATCCAACGCATGCTAGGTATAGCTACTGTAGCATCACCAGCCAATCCAACGCATGCTAGGTAAAGCTACTGTAGCATCACCAGCCAATCCAACGTGACTGCAAGCTATAAAAAGCCTTGATTGGTCATTGCATAGAGATACAGCGCTAGCTCCCCCACTAAGGTGCACGGTGAAAAGTTGAAATCTGAGGGGGGGGGGAAATAGTTAGGGTTAGCAGTAGTAATCAAATAATATATATGCTTACTGATGGAAAGACTAAGTAATGTTGAGTCTGAGACAGACTGATACCATACCAGTTGCACAAGATAATTCACTGTCCATCTGCTGGACAGAGCATATTACGGCCCTTTACCGTTTGGCCCATCAAAATGTCACGCTCAGCTAAAATGAATGTAGTAGAGTGAGCCGCGTCAGGATAAAAAATACATGGGATGTACACTATGTTCAAGCACGCATAATAACATACGTACGTACCTAGTATCCCCTCTTTCCCTTTCCTACTATCCTAATATTGTATATGACTAAAATATCCCTAACCTGATGCTTCATGATCGCTATGGTGAGAATCCCAGCACTATTACATCCTAGCAGGGGAGCAGTCAGAGAAGTGACCACTTAGTGTAAAAGTCAGCTACGGATGACAGTAACCTGAGAACCATGCAATAAGATCAGATTTGTACTATAAATCCCACGGGGTGAAAATTGATTGCACCAGCCAAAAATACATCACGATAGATACTCAATAAAACACCAGACACACTGACACTAAAGCAACAGATTTTCATGAATATAAAGCCTCATTGCATGTGGGTAAGGAACATCTGTTTGCACCTGGGTAAAATAATCTGTCTGCCATCGTAATGCAATGCTCCGGCAGATGCTATGGAAGGGGTGGCTTCTATGTCACCATGAGCTCGCTGTGCTTTTGGCAATAGAAGTAATGCTGCCATTTCGTGACGATGAGCAGATGATACAAGACATAAAAGCCCACGCATGAATTAACACGTGGAACACCTTGACAATGTGATGAATAAAGAGCCTAAACATGCATGTGTTCACGTAAAAACAATCCCGGCAGCCGTGGTACAATACTCTGAGGAGGAGGTGATGTAATACTGTGTGGAGGCCATGATGTAATACTCTGAGGAGGCCGTGATGTAATACTGTGTGGAGGCCATGATGTAATACTGTGAGGAGGCCGTGATGTAATACTGTCAGGAGGCCATGATGTAATACTCTGAGGAGGCCGTGATGTAATACTGTGTGGAGGCCATGATGTAATACTCTGAGGAGGCCATGATGTAATACTCTGAGGAGGCCGTGATGTAATACTGTGTGGAGGCCATGATGTAATACTCTGAGGAGGCCGTGATGTAATACTGTGAGGAGGCCGTGATGTAATACTGTGAGGAGGCCGTGATGTAATACTGTGAGGAGGCCGTGATGTAATACTGTGAGGAGGCCGTGGTACAATACTGTGAGGAGGCCGTGATGTAATACTGTGAGGAGGTCGTGATGTAATACTTTGAGGAGGTCGTGATGTAATACTGTGAGGAGGCCGTGATGTAATACTGTGAGGAGGCCGTGATGTAATACTGTGAGGAGGCCGTGATGTAATACTGTGAGGAGGCCGTGATGTAATACTGTGAGGAGGCCATGATGTAATACTGTGAGTGGTGGTTGGTTGGTGGTTGGTGAATCACGCTTATAGGGAAGGATATTCAACAAGCACAGCACATACACAAATGACTGATGATTGGCTGAGATAATTTGATGATACAATGATTGTGGGGGCTGTTTTGTTAGACTTCAGTGCTTCTTTTGACATTATCGATCATAGTCTGCTGCAAGAGAAATGTGTTTTGGCTTTACACCCCCTGCTATATTGTGGATAAAGAGTTACCTGTCTAACAGAACACAGAGGGTGTTCTTAATGGAAGCCTCTCCAACATAATCCAGGTAGAATCAGGAATTCCCCAGGGCAGCTGTCTAGGCCCCTTGTAGGTAGAATCAGGAATTCCCCAGGGCAGCTGTCTAAGCCCCCTACTTTTTTAAATTTTTACTAACGACATGCCACTGGTTTTGAGTAAAGTATATTTCAAAAACTAAAAGCATTGTATTTGGGACAAATCATTCACTAAATCCTAAACCTCAACTAAATATTCAATGGTGTAATTTACTTAGGTAAAAATACTTGAAAGTACTACTTAAGTCATTTTTTAGGTATCTTGACTTTACTTTACTATTTCTATTTTTGACAACTTTGACTTTTACTTCACCACATTCCTAAAGAAAACAGGGAGGGACTACCTATGTCAAGTATTATTTTTTTATTTTTTTTGTACCTTTATTTGATTAAGCAAGTCAGTTTACAATCCAGGGTTACTGAGATGCAGTGCCTTAGACGATTGCGCCACTTGGGAGCCCAAGAACATGACCTATGATAGAAAAATGGCTAATAATCAGCCTAACTTACTGCTGCAGATAATGAGAAAGTAAATATAACTACATAACTGAATAAAACCTTAAAATGTACACTTCCGTTCAAAAGTTTGGGGGTCACTTAAAAATGTCCTTTTGTTTGAAAATAAAGCAATTTTTTTGTCCATTAAAATCACAGCTAACATAAATGCAAATCAGTTCTCTAATGATCAATAAGCCTTTTAAAATGAAAAACTTGGATTAGCTGACACAACGTGCCATTGGAACACAGGAGTGATGGTTGCTGATAATGGGCCTCTGTACGCCTATGTAGATATTCAATTAAATATCAGACGTTTCCAGCTAGAATAGTATTTTACAACATTAACAACATCTACACTGTATTTCTGATCAATTTGATGTTATTTTAACGGACAAAACATTTGCTTTTCTTTCAAAAACAAGGACATTTCTAAGTGACCCCACGCTTTTGTATGGTAGTGTATTTCAGTAGGGTGACTCATTGCAACAGTATTCACTAATGAGATAGCAGATACTCTGGTAGCTCAGACCAGCACACTCACCCAGACAGGTCAGTTAGTGAATGTGTTTCCAGACAGGTCAGTTAGTGAATGTGTTTCCAGACAGGTCAGTTAGTGAATGTCACCCAGACAGGTCAGTTAGTGAACGTGTTTTCAGACAGGTCAGTTAGTGAATGTGTTTCCAGACAGGTCAGTTAGTGAATGTCACCCAGACAGGTCAGTTAGGGAATGTGTTTCCAGACAGGTCAGTTAGTGAATGTGACCCAGACAGGTCAGTTAGTGAATGTCACCCAGACAATTCAGTTAGTGTATGTGTGTCCAGACAGGTCAGTTAGTGAATGTCACCCAGACAGGTCAGTTAGTGAACGTCATCCAGACAGGTCAGTTAGTAAATGTGTTTTCAGACAGGTCAGTTAGTGAATGTGTTTCCAGACAGGTCAGTTAGTGAATGTGTTTCCAGACAGGTCAGTTAGTGAATGTCACCCAGACAGGTCAGTTAGTGAATGTGTTTCCAGACAGGTCAGTTAGTGAATGTCACCCAGACAGGTCAGTTAGTGAATCTCACCCAGACAGGTCAGTTAGTGAATGTGTTCCCAGACAGGTCAGTTAGTGAATGTCACCCAGACAGGTCAGTTAGTGAATGTCACCCAGACAGGTCAGTTAGTGAATGTCACCCAGACAGGTCAGTTAGTGAATGTGACCCAGACAGGTCAGTTAGTGAATGTCACCCAGACAGGTCAGTTAGTGAATGTGACCCAGACAGGTCAGTTAGTGAATGTCACCCAGACTGTTCAGTTAGTGAATGTCACCCAGACAGGTCAGTTAGTGAATGTCACCCAGACAGGTCAGTTAGTGAATGTCACCCAGACAGGTCAGTTAGTGAATGTGTTTCCAGACAGGTCAGTTAGTGAATGTCACCCAGACAGGTCAGTTAGTGAATGTCACCCAGACAGGTCAGTTAGTGAATGTGTTTCCAGACAGGTCAGTTAGTGAATGTCACCCAGACAGGTCAGTTAGTGAATGTGTTTCCAGACAGGTCAACAGTTGTTGGCCAACAGGTCAACAGTTGTTGGTCAACAGTTGTTGAGAGGTCAACCGTTGAAGAGAGGTCAACCGTTGAAGAGAGGTCAACAGTTGAAGAGAGGTCAAGCGTCGAAGAGAGGTCAACCGTCGAAGAGAGGTCAACCGTCGAAGAGAGGTCAACCGTCGACGAGAGGTCAACAGTTGAAGAGAGGTCAACAGTTGAAGAGAGGTCAACAGTTGAAGAGAGGTCAACAGCTGAAGAGAGGTCAATAGTTGAAGAGAGGTCAACCGTTGAAGAGAGGTCAACAGTAGAAGAGAGGTCAACCGTTGTAACAGAGGTCAACCGTTGACGAGAGGTCAACCGTCGAAGAGAGGTCAACCGTCGACGAGAGGTCAACAGTTGAAGAGAGGTCAACAGTTGAAGAGAGGTCAACAGCTGAAGAGAGGTCAACCGTCGACGAGAGGTCAACAGCTGAAGAGAGGTCAACCGTCGAAGAGAGGTCAACCGTCGACGAGAGGTCAACAGTTGAAGAGAGGTCAACAGTTGAAGAGAGGTCAACAGCTGAAGAGAGGTCAACAGTAGAAGAGAGGTCAACAGTAGAAGAGAGGTCAACAGTTGAAGAGAGGTCAACAGTTGAAGAGAGGTCAACAGTTGAAGAGAGATCAACAGTTGAAGAGAGGTCAACAGTAGAAGAGAGGTCAACAGTAGAAGAGAGGTCAACAGTTGAAGAGAGGTCAACAGTTGAAGAGAGGTCAACAGCTGAAGAGAGGTCAACAGTAGAAGAGAGGTCAACCGTTGTAAGAGAGGTCAACAGTAGAAGAGAGGTCAACAGCTGAAGAGAGATCAACAGTAGAAGAGAGGTCAACAGTAGACGAGAGAAGAAGCCTCTGGGAAGGGGGGCCATAGGGGCTCACCCCAAAGACCATCTAACTAGTCCAGTCTCAAGTACAGTACAGTACAGTCCACACACTTCCACGCCCATAAGGGCTCTAGACTTAGGCAGGGCCATGACAATACCAGTAAGAGGAACATACTGAATTTCTTCTTAAAAACAGAAAATTATATTTTTTATGTTCGCAGCTAAAGCATCCAGTGGTTTGAATAAACTTGGTTTTGAGCTTCTTTTTTGTGTGTGTGTCGTCCATTTTGAGTTTTTTACTCTGTTGGTTCAGAACATAACAAGTGTAACTGCTAGTTACAGCGACACGGAAGCGAGAGACACCAGAGCATACGAGCACGTGACATTCAGGAAGCGTTTGAAGACTTGTCAACTGAACAGACCGTATGTAATTAGAGTGTGTATACAATTGGTACAATATCAGCTAATGCCACCACACTCAGGTTTCCCTTCTGAACTGGCTATGCTTCATTTGTAAAACTGGGGGGGGGGGGGTAAACAGAAGTCTGCCTCATATGAATAACGTGACAGCAGGACAGAGTTCTCAATAAACGGGTGAAACATAGTTTGAACGAAGATCAACATAAGATCAACAGCGATTCGTATCCACAGTAAAGATGGCCTCCGAGCTACAGCAAACAAAGAAAAGTAGGAGAGGTGTTTGACAACAATAAAAAAAAAAAAATCGAACAAAAGGACTTAACCAAGATGTTCTAATTTGATCGGAATGTTTTAAGAGATACATTATTATTGGAGCACTCCATAGAAAGACAGAGATTAATGTGTTATTGGCTCACTTTAAACCTCTACAGGATCAGTGTCTCCCTCCTCCCCATGGTTGAGCTAACGTAGGCTAATGCGATTAGCATGAGGTTGTAAGTAACAAGAACATTTTCCAGGACATAGACATATCTGATATGGGCAGAAAGCTTAAAATTCTTGTTAATCTAACTGCACTGTCCAATTTACAGTAGCTATTACAGTGAAAGAATACCATGCCATTGTTTGAGGAGAGTGCACAGTTATGAACTTGAAAATGTATAAATAAACCAATTAGACAGATTTGGGCAGTCACTATACAACATTATGAACAGATATGCAATGGCTCAGTCTAACACTTTGCGTATACACTGCTGCCATCTAGTGGCCAAAATCTAAAATGTGCCTAACCTGGAATAATACATTGTGGCCTTTCTCTTGCATTTCAAATATAATAAAGAAATAAATACAAAAAAAATTACATTTTTTTTCTATGTATTATCTTTTACCAGATCTAATGTGCTTTATTCTTCTACATTATTTTCACATTTCCACAAACTTCAATGTGTTTCCTTTCAAATGGTATCAAGAATATGCATATCCTTGCTTCAGGTCCTGAGCTACAGGCAGTTAGATTTCGGTATGTCATTTTAGGTGAAAATTTAAAAAAAGGGACAGATCCTCAAGAGATTTTAAAACATTCCCTGGAATTAGTCCTTTTGGAAGTTCTTCTTGGTAAGTCCTTTTGTTGGATTTTGTCACCTGATCTGTTTCACCTGTCCTTGTGCTAGTCTCCTCCCCCTCCAGGTGTCGCCCATCTTCCCCACTTATCATCTGGGTATTTATGACTGTGTTTTCTGTCTGTCTGTGCCAATTTGTCTTGTTTGTCAAGCTTACCAGCATTTGTCCTGTCAGCGCCTGTCTTTTCCCAGTTTCTCTTTCTCTTGGCCTCTAGCCTGACTCATGTCCTACTGTGCCATTAAATATTATATATCCTAAGCCTGCTGCTCAGACACTCAGTTTCCCTGAAAATAACTCTGGCAAAAATGTTTGTTATTCCAAATGTCACCGCATTAGAACAATGTATGGACCTGTAGGAGTTGGATCAGCGTAGATACATTTTCCTCTAGGAGTTGGATCAGTGTGGAAACATTTTCCTGTAGGAGTTGGATCAGGGTAGAAACATTTTCCTGTAGGAGTTGGATCAGCCTTGAAACATTTTCCTGTAGGAGTTGGATCAGCGTAGAAACATTTTCCTGTAGGAGTTGGATCAGCGTAGAAACATTTTCCTCTAGGAGTTGGATCAGTGTGGAAACATTTTCCTGTAGGAGTTGGATCAGCATATAAACATTTTCCTGTAGGAGTTGGATCAGCCTTGAAACATTTTCCTGTAGGAGTTGGATCAGCGTAGAAACATTTTCCTGTAGGAGTTGGATCAGTGTGGAAACATTTTCCTGTAGGAGTTGGATCAGCGTAGAAACATTTTCCTGTAGGAGTTGGATCAGCCTTGAAACATGTTCCTGTAGGAGTTGGATCAGCATAGATACATTTTCCTGTAGGAGTTGGATCAGCCTGAAAAACATTCTTCTTTACTACAGCTGAGTAATGAAAGTAAGTTCAAGACAATCTATTATTTTGTCATCACTCCCAAGGTCTATTAGCATTTTACACTACTGGGCCCAAACCTAAAGCTTAGATTTGCCCACTAATGCCAGATAGTTTTTTTTTATTATTTAGCCTAATAAAAACGTTTTGTAATAACGCAGCAGGAGAGCAACCCAGGGTGTCCAAAACAGATAGAAATGTGAAGGTTTGAGCAATTGGTCAAACCGTGATTGTTGGAGAAAGCTACCAGACTAAACAAAGTCTGGCTGGCTGAGCCAGGTCGGTAGGTCTTCCTTTCACTCTGCAACTAGGAGTAGGTAGACGTGCATACCCACTAACAGCTGACCCAGGGTCAGATATATTCTCATCCCCTTCACTCTGCAACTAGGAGTAGGTAGACGTGCATACCCCCTAACAGCTGACCCAGGGTCAGATATATTCTCATCCCCTTCACTCTGCAACTAGGAGTAGGTAGACGTGCATACCCCCTAACAGCTGACCCAGGGTCAGATATATTCTCATCCCATTATGGTTGATGTTAATGATTTGTGGAGGGAAAGGTCATCTGATTCTATCTGATTCTAGATCTGTGGTTAAGGACAACTCAAGAACATGTATTCTTGCATTTGTTCCTGTCAAAAATATCCAGTAGTGAGCTGATCACAGTCTTTTCATTTCATGGGAATAGTAAACTAGCCTGAAATCCAGAACCCATTTTGTGTTAACATTCCACTCCTTGTGCTATTTGGTCATGACAAAGAGTGGCAAATAGTGGAATGTTAGCACAAACAGACTGGATTTCTCAAGTGTAATAAAATTATATTTCCCTCATTAAATTAATTTATAATGTCCTTCTAATGTATTTTATTATTAGCTAAGTCTATGCAATTTACCATAACATCTCAGGGCAAACTGTAGAATTTTACAATCATAAGCTGCACCACATCAGTTTCACCACTAGGTGATGTAGCTTGATCATGAGATAGATGTTTGTCCAGCAATGTCGGAGAGGATCTCAGTTTTGAATTGTTTTGATTCCTCTCTTCCTCTCTCCTCGCCTCCTTCTGAAAACACATTGAATGAGAAGGTACGATGGGAGTGACCACTTCTTCGGTCATGTTATTATAGAGCCTGCTACATCTGACCAATAGGTGGTGTTCTCTAATCTCTAATTCCCTACATCCCAGTAATCTGTTCGTTCTGTCAAAGTGTTCTCCTCCACACACATTTAAACATCATTGGTGTAACGGAGCAAGAGGGTGTTCACCATATTTCTCATACCAAAGTGCAGTCCTTTTCTTTTAGACCAATGAAGGGAAGTAAACAAGTTCACACTGCGGGAGAAAGGACATTTTATTGGGGTCTCAAATGGTACCCGATTCCCTATATCAGGGGTGTCAAACTCATTCCATGGAGGAACTAGTGTCTGCAGGTTTTCGGGTTTTTCCATTTCAATTAAGACTTAGACAACCAGGTGAGGCGGAGTTCCTTACTAATTAGTTACCTAGACAACCAGGTGAGGCGGAGTTCCTTACTAATTAGTTACCTAGACAACAAGGTGAGGGGAGTTCCTTACTAATTAGTTACCTAGACAACAAGGTGAGGGGAGTTCCTTACTAATTAGTTACCTAGACAACAAGGTGAGGGGAGTTCCTTACTAGTTAGTTACCTAGACAACAAGGTGAGGGGAGTTCCTTACTAGTTAGTTACCTAGACAACAAGGTGAGGGGAGTTCCTTACTAGTTAGTTACCTAGACAACAAGGTGAGGGTTTCCTTACTGACCTTATTTCATCAATCATTTCAAGGACGGAGCAAAAACCAGCAGACACTTGGCCCCTCCGTGAAATGAGTTTAAACACGTGTTCCCTACATAGTGCACTACTTTGGACCAGATTCAAAAGCAGGAAAATATTTTTGTATTTATTTAACCTTTATTTAACCAGGAAAAGCCCAATGACACCCAGAGTCTCTTCTTAAAGGGAGACCTGGCCAAGAAGGCAGCAACAATCAATACATTACAGAACTAAAACATGGACCAATACAATACAATTCAACAACATGAACCAGCCTAAAAAAAATATATCGGGTGCTATTTGAGACAGAGCCGAGGAGTGTTGTCTGCAGATTGTTGTTCTTCTGAATGTAGTTACATTAAAATCACAACAAAAGGCATCCTGTAAACAGTTTTAATCACAAGCTGCTAAAATGGACATGACAGATCCCATTCAAAACATCACGACAGATCCCATTCAAAACATCACGACAGATCCCATTCAAAACATCACAACAGATCCCATTCAAAACATCACAACAGATCCCATTCAAAACATCACAACAGATCCCATTCAAAACATCACAACAGATCCCATTCAAAACATCACAACAGATCCCATTCAAAACATCACAACAGATCCCATTCAAAACATCACAACAGATCCCATTCAAAACATCACAACAGATCCCATTCAAAACATCACGACAGATCCCATTCAAAACATCACAACAGATCCCATTCAAAACATCACAACAGATCCCATTCAAAACATCACAACAGATCCCATTCAAAACATCACAACAGATCCCATTCAAAACATCACGACAGATCCCATTCAAAACATCACGACAGATCCCATTCAAAACATCACAATGCACTCACAATAACAACAAGAAACAGTACCAATACTGGGGCATGGTAAACTGACTAAGAAAATAAATAAAGTTTAATTGAATTGGTGGTTATAGAAATTCTATAAGCAAAGTCCACTTGGTGGTCAGCCTCACCCCGATCCTTGAAATTGTCTTGGAAGTAGACTGATTTGATTTGATTCATTAGGATCCCCATTAGCCCACACCAATGGAGACAGCTAGTCTTACTGAGGATCCCCATTAGCCCACACCAATGGAGACAGCTAGTCTTACTGAGGATCCCCATTAGCCCACACCAACAGGAAAAAGGGTTGAGAGCCCCCTGGGGTTGGAGCGAAAAGGAGAGTCCTGTTTAGTAACATGTAAAGGGTAAAGGAGAGTCCTGTTTAGTAACATGTAAAGGGAAAAGGAGAGTCCTGTTGTATAGTAACATGTAAAGGGAAAAGGAGAGTCCTGTATAGTAACATGTAAAGGGAAAAGGAGAGTCCTGTTGTATAGTAACATGTAAAGGGAAAAGGAGAGTCCTGTATAGTAACATGTAAAGGGAAAAGGAGAGTCCTGTTGTATAGTAACATGTAAAGGGAAAAGGAGAGTCCTGTATAGTAACATGTAAAGGGAAAAGGAGAGTCCTGTTGTATAGTAACATGTAAAGGGAAAAGGAGAGTCCTGTATAGTAACATGTAAAGGGAAAAGGAGAGTCCTGTTGTTTAGTAACATGTAAAGGGAAAAGGAGAGTCCTGTTTAGTAACATGTAAAGGGAAAAGGAGAGTCCTGTATAGTAACATGTAAAGGGAAAAGGAGAGTCCTGTATAGTAACATGTAAAGGGAAAAGGAGAGTCCTGTTGTATAGTAACATGTAAAGGGAAAAGGAGAGTCCTGTTGTTTAGTAACATGTAAAGGGAAAAGGAGAGTCCTGTTTAGTAACATGTAAAGGGAAAAGGAGAGTCCTGTATAGTAACATGTAAAGGGAAAAGGAGAGTCCTGTATAGTAACATGTAAAGGGAAAAGGAGAGTCCTGTTGTATAGTAACATGTAAAGGGAAAAGGAGAGTCCTGTATAGTAACATGTAAAGGGTAAAGGAGAGTCCTGTTGTATAGTAACATGTAAAGGGAAAAGGAGAGTCCTGTATAGTAACATGTAAAGGGTAAAGGAGAGTCCTGTTGTATAGTAACATGTAAAGGGAAAAGGAGAGTCCTGTATAGTAACATGTAAAGGGTAAAGGAGAGTCCTGTTGTATAGTAACATGTAAAGGGAAAAGGAGAGTCCTGTTGTATAGTAACATGTAAAGGGAAAAGGAGAGTCCTGTATAGTAACATGTAAAGGGAAAAGGAGAGTCCTGTTGTATAGTAACATGTAAAGGGAAAAGGAGAGTCCTGTATAGTAACATGTAAAGGGAAAAGGAGAGTCCTGTATAGTAACATGTAAAGGGAAAAGGAGAGTCCTGTTGTATAGTAACATGTAAAGGGAAAAGGAGAGTCCTGTATAGTAACATGTAAAGGGAAAAGGAGAGTCCTGTTTAGTAACATGTAAAGGGAAAAGGAGAGTCCTGTATAGTAACATGTAAAGGGAAAAGGAGAGTCCTGTTGTTTAGTAACATGTAAAGGGAAAAGGAGAGTCCTGTATAGTAACATGTAAAGGGAAAAGGAGAGTCCTGTATAGTAACATGTAAAGGGAAAAGGAGAGTCCTGTTGAATAGTAACATGTAAAGGGAAAAGGAGAGTCCTGTTTAGTAACATGTAAAGGGAAAAGGAGAGTCCTGTTGTTTAGTAACATGTAAAGGGAAAAGGAGAGTCCTGTTGTTTAGTAACATGTAAAGGGAAAAGGAGAGTCCTGTTGTATAGTAACATGTAAAGGGAAAAGGAGAGTCCTGTTTAGTAACATGTAAAGGGAAAAGGAGAGTCCTGTATAGTAACATGTAAAGGGAAAAGGAGAGTCCTGTTGTATAGTAACATGTAAAGGGAAAAGGAGAGTCCTGTTGTTTAGTAACGTGTAAAGGGAAAAGGAGAGTCCTGTTGTTTAGTAACATGTAAAGGGAAAAGGAGAGTCCTGTATAGTAACGTGTAAAGGGAAAAGGAGAGTCCTGTATAGTAACATGTAAAGGGAAAAGGAGAGTCCTGTATAGTAACATGTAAAGGGAAAAGGAGAGTCATGTTGTATAGTAACATGTAAAGGGAAAAGGAGAGTCCTGTATAGTAACATGTAAAGGGAAAAGGAGAGTCCTGTATAGTAACATGTAAAGGGAAAAGGAGAGTCATGTTGTATAGTAACATGTAAAGGGAAAAGGAGAGTCCTGTATAGTAACATGTAAAGGGTAAAGGAGAGTCCTGTATAGTAACATGTAAAGGGAAAAGGAGAGTCCTGTATAGTAACATGTAAAGGGAAAAGGAGAGTCATGTTGTATAGTAACATGTAAAGGGAAAAGGAGAGTCCTGTATAGTAACATGTAAAGGGAAAAGGAGAGTCCTGTATAGTAACATGTAAAGGGAAAAGGAGAGTCATGTTGTATAGTAACATGTAAAGGGAAAAGGAGAGTCCTGTATAGTAACATGTAAAGGGTAAAGGAGAGTCCTGTATAGTAACATGTAAAGGGAAAAGGAGAGTCCTGTATAGTAACATGTAAAGGGAAAAGGAGAGTCCTGTATAGTAACATGTAAAGGGAAAAGGAGAGTCCTGTATAGTAACATGTAAAGGGAAAAGGAGAGTCCTGTATAGTAACATGTAAAGGGAAAAGGAGAGTCCTGTATAGTAACATGTAAAGGGAAAAGGAGAGTCCTGTTTAGTAACATGTAAAGGGAAAAGGAGAGTCCTGTATAGTAACATGTAAAGGGAAAAGGAGAGTCCTGTATAGTAACATGTAAAGGGAAAAGGAGAGTCCTGTATAGTAACATGTAAAGGGAAAAGGAGAGTCCTGTATAGTAACATGTAAAGGGAAAAGGAGAGTCCTGTATAGTAACATGTAAAGGGAAAAGGAGAGTCCTGTTGTATAGTAACATGTAAAGGGAAAAGGAGAGTCCTGTTTAGTAACATGTAAAGGGAAAAGGAGAGTCCTGTATAGTAACATGTAAAGGGAAAAGGAGAGTCCTGTATAGTAACATGTAAAGGGAAAAGGAGAGTCCTGTTGTTTAGTAACATGTAAAGGGAAAAGGAGAGTCCTGTATAGTAACATGTAAAGGGAAAAGGAGAGTCCTGTTGTATAGTAACATGTAAAGGGAAAAGGAGAGTCCTGTATAGTAACATGTAAAGGGAAAAGGAGAGTCCTGTATAGTAACATGTAAAGGGAAAAGGAGAGTCCTGTTTAGTAACATGTAAAGGGAAAAGGAGAGTCCTGTATAGTAACATGTAAAGGGAAAAGGAGAGTCCTGTATAGTAACATGTAAAGGGAAAAGGAGAGTCCTGTTGTTTAGTAACATGTAAAGGGAAAAGGAGAGTCCTGTTTAGTAACATGTAAAGGGAAAAGGAGAGTCCTGTTGTTTAGTAACATGTAAAGGGAAAAGGAGAGTCCTGTAAAGTAACATGTAAAGGGAAAAGGAGAGTCATGTTGTATAGTAACATGTAAAGGGAAAAGGAGAGTCCTGTATAGTAACATGTAAAGGGAAAAGGAGAGTCATGTTGTATAGTAACATGTAAAGGGAAAAGGAGAGTCCTGTATAGTAACATGTAAAGGGAAAAGGAGAGTCCTGTATAGTAACATGTAAAGGGAAAAGGAGAGTCCTGTATAGTAACATGTAAAGGGAAAAGGAGAGTCCTGTATAGTAACATGTAAAGGGAAAAGGAGAGTCCTGTATAGTAACATGTAAAGGGAAAAGGAGAGTCCTGTTTAGTAACATGTAAAGGGAAAAGGAGAGTCCTGTATAGTAACATGTAAAGGGAAAAGGAGAGTCCTGTATAGTAACATGTAAAGGGAAAAGGAGAGTCCTGTATAGTAACATGTAAAGGGAAAAGGAGAGTCCTGTATAGTAACATGTAAAGGGAAAAGGAGAGTCCTGTATAGTAACATGTAAAGGGAAAAGGAGAGTCCTGTTGTATAGTAACATGTAAAGGGAAAAGGAGAGTCCTGTTTAGTAACATGTAAAGGGAAAAGGAGAGTCCTGTATAGTAACATGTAAAGGGAAAAGGAGAGTCCTGTATAGTAACATGTAAAGGGAAAAGGAGAGTCCTGTTGTTTAGTAACATGTAAAGGGAAAAGGAGAGTCCTGTATAGTAACATGTAAAGGGAAAAGGAGAGTCCTGTTGTATAGTAACATGTAAAGGGAAAAGGAGAGTCCTGTATAGTAACATGTAAAGGGAAAAGGAGAGTCCTGTATAGTAACATGTAAAGGGAAAAGGAGAGTCCTGTTTAGTAACATGTAAAGGGAAAAGGAGAGTCCTGTATAGTAACATGTAAAGGGAAAAGGAGAGTCCTGTATAGTAACATGTAAAGGGAAAAGGAGAGTCCTGTTGTTTAGTAACATGTAAAGGGAAAAGGAGAGTCCTGTTTAGTAACATGTAAAGGGAAAAGGAGAGTCCTGTTGTTTAGTAACATGTAAAGGGAAAAGGAGAGTCCTGTAAAGTAACATGTAAAGGGAAAAGGAGAGTCCTGTATAGTAACATGTAAAGGGAAAAGGAGAGTCCTGTTGTATAGTAACATGTAAAGGGAAAAGGAGAGTCCTGTATAGTAACATGTAAAGGGAAAAGGAGAGTCCTGTATAGTAACATGTAAAGGGAAAAGGAGAGTCCTGTTGTATAGTAACATGTAAAGGGAAAAGGAGAGTCCTGTATAGTAACATGTAAAGGGTAAAGGAGAGTCCTGTATAGTAACATGTAAAGGGAAAAGGAGAGTCCTGTATAGTAACATGTAAAGGGAAAAGGAGAGTCCTGTATAGTAACATGTAAAGGGTAAAGGAGAGTCCTGTATAGTAACATGTAAAGGGAAAAGGAGAGTCCTGTTGTATGGTAACATGTAAAGGGAAAAGGAGAGTCCTGTTGAATAGTAACATGTAAAGGGTAAAGGAGAGTCCTGTATAGTAACATGTAAAGGGTAAAGGAGAGTCCTGTATAGTAACATGTAAAGGGAAAAGGAGAGTCCTGTTGTATAGTAACATGTAAAGGGAAAAGGAGAGTCCTGTATAGTAACATGTAAAGGGAAAAGGAGAGTCCTGTATAGTAACATGTAAAGGGAAAAGGAGAGTCCTGTATAGTAACATGTAAAGGGAAAAGGAGAGTCCTGTATAGTAACATGTAAAGGGAAAAGGAGAGTCCTGTATAGTAACATGTAAAGGGAAAAGGAGAGTCCTGTTTAGTAACATGTAAAGGGAAAAGGAGAGTCCTGTATAGTAACATGTAAAGGGAAAAGGAGAGTCCTGTATAGTAACATGTAAAGGGAAAAGGAGAGTCCTGTATAGTAACATGTAAAGGGAAAAGGAGAGTCCTGTATAGTAACATGTAAAGGGAAAAGGAGAGTCCTGTATAGTAACATGTAAAGGGAAAAGGAGAGTCCTGTATAGTAACATGTAAAGGGAAAAGGAGAGTCTGCTGTATAGTAACATGTAAAAGGAAAAGGAGAGTCCTGTTGTATAGTAACATGTAAAGGGAAAAGGAGAGTCCTGTATAGTAACATGTAAAGGGAAAAGGAGAGTCCTGTATAGTAACATGTAAAGGGTAAAGGAGAGTCCTGTATAGTAACATGTAAAGGGAAAAGGAGAGTCCTGTATAGTAACATGTAAAGGGAAAAGGAGAGTCCTGTATAGTAACATGTAAAGGGAAAAGGAGAGTCCTGTTTAGTAACGTGTAAAGGGAAAAGGAGAGTCCTGTATAGTAACATGTAAAGGGTAAAGGAGAGTCCTGTATAGTAACATGTAAAGGGAAAAGGAGAGTCCTGTATAGTAACATGTAAAGGGAAAAGGAGAGTCCTGTATAGTAACATGTAAAGGGTAAAGGAGAGTCCTGTTGTTTAGTAACATGTAAAGGGTAAAGGAGAGTCCTGTTGTTTAGTAACATGTAAAGGGTAAAGGAGAGTCCTGTATAGTAACATGTAAAGGGAAAAGGAGAGTCCTGTATAGTAACATGTAAAGGGAAAAGGAGAGTCCTGTATAGTAACATGTAAAGGGAAAAGGAGAGTCCTGTTTAGTAACATGTAAAGGGTAAAGGAGAGTCCTGTTGTATAGTAACATGTAAAGGGAAAAGGAGAGTCCTGTATAGTAACATGTAAAGGGAAAAGGAGAGTCCTGTATAGTAACATGTAAAGGGAAAAGGAGAGTCCTGTATAGTAACATGTAAAGGGAAAAGGAGAGTCCTGTTTAGTAACATGTAAAGGGAAAAGGAGAGTCCTGTATAGTAACATGTAAAGGGAAAAGGAGAGTCCTGTTTAGTAACATGTAAAGGGAAAAGGAGAGTCCTGTTGTATAGTAACATGTAAAGGGAAAAGGAGAGTCCTGTTTAGTAACATGTAAAGGGAAAAGGAGAGTCCTGTATAGTAACATGTAAAGGGAAAAGGAGAGTCCTGTATAGTAACATGTAAAGGGTAAAGGAGAGTCCTGTTGTATAGTAACATGTAAAGGGAAAAGGAGAGTCCTGTATAGTAACATGTAAAGGGAAAAGGAGAGTCCTGTATAGTAACATGTAAAGGGAAAAGGAGAGTCCTGTTTAGTAACATGTAAAGGGAAAAGGAGAGTCCTGTATAGTAACATGTAAAGGGAAAAGGAGAGTCCTGTATAGTAACATGTAAAGGGAAAAGGAGAGTCCTGTATAGTAACATGTAAAGGGAAAAGGAGAGTCCTGTATAGTAACATGTAAAGGGAAAAGGAGAGTCCTGTATAGTAACATGTAAAGGGAAAAGGAGAGTCCTGTATAGTAACATGTAAAGGGTAAAGGAGAGTCCTGTATAGTAACATGTAAAGGGAAAAGGAGAGTCCTGTATAGTAACATGTAAAGGGAAAAGGAGAGTCCTGTATAGTAACATGTAAAGGGAAAAGGAGAGTCCTGTCTAGTAACATGTAAAGGGAAAAGGAGAGTCCTGTATAGTAACATGTAAAGGGTAAAGGAGAGTCCTGTATAGTAACATGTAAAGGGAAAAGGAGAGTCCTGTATAGTAACATGTAAAGGGAAAAGGAGAGTCCTGTTTAGTAACATGTAAAGGGAAAAGGAGAGTCCTGTATAGTAACGTGTAAAGGGAAAAGGAGAGTCCTGTATAGTAACGTGTAAAGGGTAAAGGAGAGTCCTGTATAGTAACGTGTAAAGGGAAAAGGAGAGTCCTGTTTAGTAACATGTAAAGGGAAAAGGAGAGTCCTGTTGTATAGTAACATGTAAAGGGAAAAGGAGAGTCCTGTATAGTAACATGTAAAGGGAAAAGGAGAGTCCTGTATAGTAACATGTAAAGGGTAAAGGAGAGTCCTGTATAGTAACATGTAAAGGGAAAAGGAGAGTCCTGTTGAATAGTAACATGTAAAGGGAAAAGGAGAGTCCTGTTGAATAGTAACATGTAAAGGGAAAAGGAGAGTCCTGTATAGTAACATGTAAAGGGAAAAGGAGAGTCCTGTATAGTAACATGTAAAGGGAAAAGGAGAGTCCTGTATAGTAACATGTAAAGGGAAAAGGAGAGTCCTGTATAGTAACATGTAAAGGGAAAAGGAGAGTCCTGTATAGTAACATGTAAAGGGAAAAGGAGAGTCCTGTTGTATAGTAACATGTAAAGGGAAAAGGAGAGTCCTGTATAGTAACGTGTAAAGGGAAAAGGAGAGTCCTGTATAGTAACATGTAAAGGGAAAAGGAGAGTCCTGTTTAGTAACATGTAAAGGGTAAAGGAGAGTCCTGTTGTATAGTAACATGTAAAGGGAAAAGGAGAGTCCTGTATAGTAACATGTAAAGGGAAAAGGAGAGTCCTGTTGTATAGTAACATGTAAAGGGTAAAGGAGAGTCCTGTATAGTAACATGTAAAGGGAAAAGGAGAGTCCTGTTTAGTAACATGTAAAGGGAAAAGGAGAGTCCTGTTGTATAGTAACATGTAAAGGGAAAAGGAGAGTCCTGTTTAGTAACATGTAAAGGGTAAAGGAGAGTCCTGTATAGTAACATGTAAAGGGAAAAGGAGAGTCCTGTTTAGTAACATGTAAAGGGTAAAGGAGAGTCCTGTTGTATAGTAACATGTAAAGGGAAAAGGAGAGTCCTGTATAGTAACATGTAAAGGGAAAAGGAGAGTCCTGTATAGTAACATGTAAAGGGAAAAGGAGAGTCCTGTATAGTAACATGTAAAGGGAAAAGGAGAGTCCTGTTGTATAGTAACATGTAAAGGGTAAAGGAGAGTCCTGTATAGTAACATGTAAAGGGAAAAGGAGAGTCCTGTTTAGTAACATGTAAAGGGTAAAGGAGAGTCCTGTATAGTAACATGTAAAGGGAAAAGGAGAGTCCTGTATAGTAACATGTAAAGGGAAAAGGAGAGTCCTGTATAGTAACATGTAAAGGGTAAAGGAGAGTCCTGTATAGTAACATGTAAAGGGAAAAGGAGAGTCCTGTATAGTAACATGTAAAGGGAAAAGGAGAGTCCTGTATAGTAACATGTAAAGGGAAAAGGAGAGTCCTGTATAGTAACATGTAAAGGGTAAAGGAGAGTCCTGTATAGTAACATGTAAAGGGAAAAGGAGAGTCCTGTATAGTAACATGTAAAGGGAAAAGGAGAGTCCTGTTGTATAGTAACATGTAAAGGGAAAAGGAGAGTCCTGTATAGTAACATGTAAAGGGAAAAGGAGAGTCCTGTATAGTAACATGTAAAGGGAAAAGGAGAGTCCTGTTGTATAGTAACATGTAAAGGGAAAAGGAGAGTCCTGTTGTATAGTAACATGTAAAGGGAAAAGGAGAGTCCTGTATAGTAACATGTAAAGGGAAAAGGAGAGTCCTGTATAGTAACATGTAAAGGGAAAAGGAGAGTCCTGTATAGTAACATGTAAAGGGAAAAGGAGAGTCCTGTATAGTAACATGTAAAGGGAAAAGGAGAGTCCTGTATAGTAACATGTAAAGGGAAAAGGAGAGTCCTGTATAGTAACATGTAAAGGGAAAAGGAGAGTCCTGTATAGTAACATGTAAAGGGAAAAGGAGAGTCCTGTTTAGTAACATGTAAAGGGAAAAGGAGAGTCCTGTATAGTAACATGTAAAGGGAAAAGGAGAGTCCTGTATAGTAACATGTAAAGGGAAAAGGAGAGTCCTGTTGTATAGTAACATGTAAAGGGAAAAGGAGAGTCCTGTATAGTAACATGTAAAGGGAAAAGGAGAGTCCTGTATAGTAACATGTAAAGGGAAAAGGAGAGTCCTGTCTAGTAACATGTAAAGGGAAAAGGAGAGTCCTGTATAGTAACATGTAAAGGGTAAAGGAGAGTCCTGTATAGTAACATGTAAAGGGAAAAGGAGAGTCCTGTATAGTAACATGTAAAGGGAAAAGGAGAGTCCTGTTTAGTAACATGTAAAGGGAAAAGGAGAGTCCTGTATAGTAACGTGTAAAGGGAAAAGGAGAGTCCTGTATAGTAACGTGTAAAGGGTAAAGGAGAGTCCTGTATAGTAACGTGTAAAGGGAAAAGGAGAGTCCTGTTTAGTAACATGTAAAGGGAAAAGGAGAGTCCTGTTGTATAGTAACATGTAAAGGGAAAAGGAGAGTCCTGTATAGTAACATGTAAAGGGAAAAGGAGAGTCCTGTATAGTAACATGTAAAGGGAAAAGGAGAGTCCTGTTGTATAGTAACATGTAAAGGGAAAAGGAGAGTCCTGTTGAATAGTAACATGTAAAGGGAAAAGGAGAGTCCTGTATAGTAACATGTAAAGGGAAAAGGAGAGTCCTGTATAGTAACATGTAAAGGGAAAAGGAGAGTCCTGTATAGTAACATGTAAAGGGAAAAGGAGAGTCCTGTATAGTAACATGTAAAGGGAAAAGGAGAGTCCTGTATAGTAACATGTAAAGGGAAAAGGAGAGTCCTGTTGAATAGTAACATGTAAAGGGAAAAGGAGAGTCCTGTTGAATAGTAACATGTAAAGGGAAAAGGAGAGTCCTGTTGTATAGTAACATGTAAAGGGAAAAGGAGAGTCCTGTTGAATAGTAACATGTAAAGGGAAAAGGAGAGTCCTGTATAGTAACATGTAAAGGGAAAAGGAGAGTCCTGTATAGTAACATGTAAAGGGAAAAGGAGAGTCCTGTATAGTAACATGTAAAGGGAAAAGGAGAGTCCTGTATAGTAACATGTAAAGGGAAAAGGAGAGTCCTGTATAGTAACATGTAAAGGGAAAAGGAGAGTCCTGTTGTATAGTAACATGTAAAGGGTAAAGGAGAGTCCTGTATAGTAACATGTAAAGGGAAAAGGAGAGTCCTGTTTAGTAACATGTAAAGGGTAAAGGAGAGTCCTGTATAGTAACATGTAAAGGGAAAAGGAGAGTCCTGTATAGTAACATGTAAAGGGAAAAGGAGAGTCCTGTATAGTAACATGTAAAGGGAAAAGGAGAGTCCTGTTGTATAGTAACATGTAAAGGGAAAAGGAGAGTCCTGTATAGTAACATGTAAAGGGAAAAGGAGAGTCCTGTATAGTAACATGTAAAGGGAAAAGGAGAGTCCTGTTTAGTAACATGTAAAGGGTAAAGGAGAGTCCTGTATAGTAACATGTAAAGGGAAAAGGAGAGTCCTGTATAGTAACATGTAAAGGGAAAAGGAGAGTCCTGTTGTATAGTAACATGTAAAGGGAAAAGGAGAGTCCTGTATAGTAACATGTAAAGGGAAAAGGAGAGTCCTGTTTAGTAACATGTAAAGGGTAAAGGAGAGTCCTGTTGTATAGTAACATGTAAAGGGAAAAGGAGAGTCCTGTATAGTAACATGTAAAGGGAAAAGGAGAGTCCTGTATAGTAACATGTAAAGGGAAAAGGAGAGTCCTGTATAGTAACATGTAAAGGGAAAAGGAGAGTCCTGTATAGTAACATGTAAAGGGAAAAGGAGAGTCCTGTATAGTAACATGTAAAGGGAAAAGGAGAGTCCTGTATAGTAACATGTAAAGGGAAAAGGAGAGTCCTGTATAGTAACATGTAAAGGGAAAAGGAGAGTCCTGTATAGTAACATGTAAAGGGAAAAGGAGAGTCCTGTATAGTAACATGTAAAGGGAAAAGGAGAGTCCTGTATAGTAACATGTAAAGGGAAAAGGAGAGTCCTGTATAGTAACATGTAAAGGGAAAAGGAGAGTCCTGTATAGTAACATGTAAAGGGTAAAGGAGAGTCCTGTATAGTAACGTGTAAAGGGAAAAGGAGAGTCCTGTATAGTAACATGTAAAGGGAAAAGGAGAGTCCTGTATAGTAACGTGTAAAGGGAAAAGGAGAGTCCTGTTTAGTAACATGTAAAGGGAAAAGGAGAGTCCTGTATAGTAACATGTAAAGGGAAAAGGAGAGTCCTGTATAGTAACATGTAAAGGGAAAAGGAGAGTCCTGTTGTATAGTAACATGTAAAGGGAAAAGGAGAGTCCTGTTGTATAGTAACATGTAAAGGGAAAAGGAGAGTCCTGTTGTTTAGTAACATGTAAAGGGAAAAGGAGAGTCCTGTATAGTAACATGTAAAGGGAAAAGGAGAGTCCTGTTTAGTAACATGTAAAGGGAAAAGGAGAGTCCTGTATAGTAACGTGTAAAGGGAAAAGGAGAGTCCTGTTTAGTAACATGTAAAGGGAAAAGGAGAGTCCTGTATAGTAACATGTAAAGGGAAAAGGAGAGTCCTGTTTAGTAACATGTAAAGGGAAAAGGAGAGTCCTGTATAGTAACATGTAAAGGGAAAAGGAGAGTCCTGTATAGTAACATGTAAAGGGAAAAGGAGAGTCCTGTATAGTAACATGTAAAGGGAAAAGGAGAGTCCTGTATAGTAACATGTAAAGGGAAAAGGAGAGTCCTGTTGTATAGTAACATGTAAAGGGAAAAGGAGAGTCCTGTATAGTAACATGTAAAGGGAAAAGGAGAGTCCTGTATAGTAACATGTAAAGGGAAAAGGAGAGTCCTGTATAGTAACATGTAAAGGGTAAAGGAGAGTCCTGTTGTATAGTAACATGTAAAGGGAAAAGGAGAGTCCTGTATAGTAACATGTAAAGGGAAAAGGAGAGTCCTGTATAGTAACATGTAAAGGGAAAAGGAGAGTCCTGTATAGTAACATGTAAAGGGAAAAGGAGAGTCCTGTATAGTAACATGTAAAGGGAAAAGGAGAGTCCTGTTGTATAGTAACATGTAAAGGGAAAAGGAGAGTCCTGTATAGTAACATGTAAAGGGAAAAGGAGAGTCCTGTATAGTAACATGTAAAGGGAAAAGGAGAGTCCTGTTGTATAGTAACATGTAAAGGGAAAAGGAGAGTCCTGTATAGTAACATGTAAAGGGAAAAGGAGAGTCCTGTATAGTAACATGTAAAGGGAAAAGGAGAGTCCTGTTGTATAGTAACATGTAAAGGGAAAAGGAGAGTCCTGTATAGTAACATGTAAAGGGAAAAGGAGAGTCCTGTATAGTAACATGTAAAGGGAAAAGGAGAGTCCTGTTGTATAGTAACATGTAAAGGGAAAAGGAGAGTCCTGTATAGTAACATGTAAAGGGAAAAGGAGAGTCCTGTTGTATAGTAACATGTAAAGGGAAAAGGAGAGTCCTGTATAGTAACATGTAAAGGGAAAAGGAGAGTCCTGTATAGTAACATGTAAAGGGAAAAGGAGAGTCCTGTTGTATAGTAACATGTAAAGGGAAAAGGAGAGTCCTGTATAGTAACATGTAAAGGGAAAAGGAGAGTCCTGTATAGTAACATGTAAAGGGAAAAGGAGAGTCCTGTTGTATAGTAACATGTAAAGGGAAAAGGAGAGTCCTGTATAGTAACATGTAAAGGGAAAAGGAGAGTCCTGTATAGTAACATGTAAAGGGAAAAGGAGAGTCCTGTTGTATAGTAACATGTAAAGGGAAAAGGAGAGTCCTGTATAGTAACATGTAAAGGGAAAAGGAGAGTCCTGTTTAGTAACATGTAAAGGGAAAAGGAGAGTCCTGTATAGTAACATGTAAAGGGAAAAGGAGAGTCCTGTATAGTAACATGTAAAGGGTAAAGGAGAGTCCTGTTGTATAGTAACATGTAAAGGGAAAAGGAGAGTCCTGTATAGTAACATGTAAAGGGAAAAGGAGAGTCCTGTTGTATAGTAACATGTAAAGGGAAAAGGAGAGTCCTGTATAGTAACATGTAAAGGGAAAAGGAGAGTCCTGTTTAGTAACGTGTAAAGGGAAAAGGAGAGTCCTGTTTAGTAACATGTAAAGGGAAAAGGAGAGTCCTGTTGTATAGTAACATGTAAAGGGAAAAGGAGAGTCCTGTTGTATAGTAACATGTAAAGGGAAAAGGAGAGTCCTGTATAGTAACATGTAAAGGGAAAAGGAGAGTCCTGTATAGTAACATGTAAAGGGAAAAGGAGAGTCCTGTATAGTAACATGTAAAGGGAAAAGGAGAGTCCTGTTTAGTAACATGTAAAGGGAAAAGGAGAGTCCTGTATAGTAACATGTAAAGGGAAAAGGAGAGTCCTGTATAGTAACATGTAAAGGGAAAAGGAGAGTCCTGTATAGTAAC
This sequence comes from Salvelinus fontinalis, assembly GCF_029448725.1. NCBI lineage: Eukaryota > Metazoa > Chordata > Actinopteri > Salmoniformes > Salmonidae > Salvelinus > Salvelinus fontinalis. Next base: position 70,729,779 of record NC_074667.1, read on the forward strand.
ATGTAAAGGGAAAAGGAGAGTCCTGTTTAGTAACATGTAAAGGGAAAAGGAGAGTCCTGTTGTATAGTAACATGTAAAGGGAAAAGGAGAGTCCTGTATAGTAACATGTAAAGGGAAAAGGAGAGTCCTGTATAGTAACATGTAAAGGGTAAAGGAGAGTCCTGTATAGTAACATGTAAAGGGAAAAGGAGAGTCCTGTATAGTAACATGTAAAGGGAAAAGGAGAGTCCTGTATAGTAACATGTAAAGGGTAAAGGAGAGTCCTGTTGTATAGTAACATGTAAAGGGAAAAGGAGAGTCCTGTATAGTAACATGTAAAGGGAAAAGGAGAGTCCTGTATAGTAACATGTAAAGGGAAAAGGAGAGTCCTGTTTAGTAACATGTAAAGGGAAAAGGAGAGTCCTGTATAGTAACGTGTAAAGGGAAAAGGAGAGTCCTGTATAGTAACATGTAAAGGGAAAAGGAGAGTCCTGTTTAGTAACATGTAAAGGGTAAAGGAGAGTCCTGTATAGTAACATGTAAAGGGAAAAGGAGAGTCCTGTATAGTAACATGTAAAGGGAAAAGGAGAGTCCTGTATAGTAACATGTAAAGGGAAAAGGAGAGTCCTGTATAGTAACATGTAAAGGGAAAAGGAGAGTCCTGTATAGTAACATGTAAAGGGAAAAGGAGAGTCCTGTATAGTAACATGTAAAGGGAAAAGGAGAGTCCTGTATAGTAACGTGTATATTGAAAAGGAGAGTCCTGTATAGTAACATGTAAAGGGAAAAGGAGAGTCCTGTTTAGTAACATGTAAAGGGTAAAGGAGAGTCCTGTATAGTAACATGTAAAGGGAAAAGGAGAGTCCTGTTGAATAGTAACATGTAAAGGGAAAAGGAGAGTCCTGTATAGTAACATGTAAAGGGAAAAGGAGAGTCCTGTTGTATAGTAACATGTAAAGGGAAAAGGAGAGTCCTGTATAGTAACATGTAAAGGGAAAAGGAGAGTCCTGTATAGTAACATGTAAAGGGAAAAGGAGAGTCCTGTTGTATAGTAACATGTAAAGGGAAAAGGAGAGTCCTGTTTAGTAACGTGTAAAGGGTAAAGGAGAGTCCTGTATAGTAACGTGTAAAGGGAAAAGGAGAGTCCTGTTGTATAGTAACATGTAAAGGGAAAAGGAGAGTCCTGTTTAGTAACGTGTAAAGGGAAAAGGAGAGTCCTGTTTAGTAACATGTAAAGGGAAAAGGAGAGTCCTGTATAGTAACATGTAAAGGGAAAAGGAGAGTCCTGTTTAGTAACGTGTAAAGGGAAAACAAGAGTCCTGTTGTATAGCAACATGTAAAGGGAAAAGGAGAGTCCTGTTTAGTAACATGTAAAGGGAAAAGGAGAGTCCTGTATAGCAACGTGTAAAGGGAAAAGGAGAGTCCTGTATAGTAACGTGTAAAGGGAAAAGGAGAGTCCTGTATAGTAACGTGTAAAAGGCTTCCAATAATACAGTCTTCTAACCTTCACTTGGTCTTCACCATCCCCCCGATCCATTAAATTGTCCTGGATGGTCCTCCTTGATATTGTCTCTGTCTCTGAGGTTTAGTGTTTTCCCTGGTCCTCCTTGATATTGTCTCTGTGTCTCTGAGATTTAGTGTTTTTCCTGGTCCTCCTTGATATTGTCTCTGTGTTTCTGAGGTAGTGCACTGCCTGGGGGGTTGGTACAGGATTAGCTGCTTCCTGCCTGGTGTCTGGTGTGGACAGGTCATGTCAAGATCTGTTCCTGCCGATCTATCTATTGGCCTGCTCAGGCCGGGTGGCTCAGGTTCCCCTATAAATATACACAGGCTGCTGTCGGGAAGAGGAGAGAGGGAGGATGGATAGAGGGAGGAACTCAGGTCACTATCGTAGCCCTCACTACCCTATAGGTGGAGCTTCTTGTTCCCCCTATAAATACACACAGGCTGCTGTCGGGAAGAGGAGAGAGGGAGGATGGATAGAGGGAGGAACTCAGGTCACTATCGTAGCCCTCACTACCCTATAGGTGGAGCTTCTTGTTACCCCTATAAATACACACAGGCTGCTATCGGGAAGAGGAGAGAGGGAGGATGGATGGAGGGAGGGAGGAACTCAGGTCACTATCGTAGCCCTCGCTACCCTATAGGGGGAGCTCCTTGTTCCCACTATAAATATACACCAGCATAGCCCTCGCTACCCTGCGGTAGGAGGTAGGAAGGAAGGATGAGGAGAAGACGAGATTGGAGGGAGGGGAGAATTATGTTTCTTCATGGGAGTTGTGTGTGTTGGTATGATCAGTAAATGTTTGCACTAATTCCTGCCCCCGCCCCCATCTCATCATTATATAATGTGTTATACAAACGTGGTTATGAAACCCACGAGACAAAACAAACGATTTGCGACGAATAAGTCGGAACCTAGAGGAACTATTCTGTCCCGGAAGAAGTTGTTACAAGTTTAAAACGGTTATTTTCCGTTGTACAGTTTAAGTTAATGTTAGCACAGTGTATTGCTAGCAGAGTAATCGAGCTAGCTAAGAGAGCGTTAGCATCGTCATGGCGGGCAGAAAAAGGATTTGAGACAGACGTCAGAGCGGGAAAACAACGTGATTAAAAAGGGAGGAGTATAGAGTGTGTAAAGGAAAGGACTCTTATTCAAAAGATGTAACGGTTTCCTTCCGTTGGTGAAGGAGACGACCAAAATGCAGTGCGGCTAGTGTTCAACATGTTTAATAAACAAAGAGACGATAAACGTGAACACTATACAAAATACAAAATAACAACCGTGAAAACCGAGACAGTCCTATCTGGTGCAGAACACAAAGACAGAAGACAACCACCCACTAACCACAACACATAACAAGCCACCTAAATATGATTCCCAATCAGAGACAACACAAAACACCTGCCTCTGATTGAGAACCATATTAGGCCAAACATAGAAACAAACAAACTAGACACACAACATAAAATGCCCACCCAGCTCACGTCCTGACCAACACTAAAACAAGTAAAACACGCAATAACTATGGTCAGAACGTGACAGTGATGTCATTATGGGGTATTGTGATGACATTATGGGGTATTGTGATGTCATTATGGGGTATTGTGATGTCATTTAGGGGGTATTCTGTGTGAAAAAATATGGCTGTGGCAGAACAGAACGTTTCTCTGCTTGAGGACAATATTGAAGTGAGTAACAATCAGGAGCCTTTTGAGAAACGGAAAAATGTCAGGAAATGTTTGGAAACATCGGACAATTTGATGAAAGTATTGAGCAGTGGAGCTCATATACAGAACGGTTGGAATATTTTGTTCTTTGCCAAATGACATTGATGAGGACAAAATAATGCTTACATGTCTTTGTGTAACTGGGCGCAAATACATGTAATTTACTATGCCTCCTGCTACAGCCAGACAGGCCAGATAATAAGACGTACAGGGATATTGTGGAAATACTGAAAGGACACCTTTCACCAAACCCCCTAGTTATTGCTGAAAGGTTTAGGTTCCACAGAAGAAGTCAGGAAGAGGGAGAATCAGTACGGTAACTATCCGAGCATTGTGAGTTGAATACTGTTCTAAATGACATCATTAGAGGCAGACTAGTATGTGGGCTACAGAGTGAAGCTACACAAAAGAGACGATTGAATGAAAGCAATCTGACCTTGGTAAAGGCCGCTGAAGTCAGTGTGTCCATGGAACGATCTGCTAGAGAGGCTCAGCATGTTGAGTTAATCTGGGGAAAAGTGCACAGAGTTGCAACTGAAAATCAGAGCCGGGGAAATCAAGTCACATGTCTCCGGGACATCAGGCGTCTGGTGGATTGCCGAGCCTGTGGTAAAAAAAGAGACACGTCGAACGAGCCTGCAGAAACAAAAAGAGCTCAGAGAAAACCCTCAAAGACTGACAACAAGAAAGAGACAATCCAACGAGACAAAGAGAACAAGCTCACACCGTGGAGCAGGAGAGCACAGAGGTGAGTGACTCATCAGACGATGAAGTCACAGTGAATATACTGTTTCTGGGCTTCCGCACGGCTATTGTGTCTCTGACCTTGCTACAGGGTCTCCGGTGATTGTGTCTCTGACCTTGCTACAGGGTCACCTGTGCGAATACAAAAGACCGTCTCAGACATTCTACAAAAAGACAGTGAAACACCTTCCACTTCAGCCAACGCACATCGCGTTAAATACTTAGACAGGTGAATCTGATGTCGTGAGAGGCATCACTGAGGTCAGAGTTCAGTTAAATGGACAAACTGAGAAAATCACACTGGACCGGCCATCAGTAGGTATAATGACACATGGAGACACAAGCCTACCCGCCATCTTAAAGAAACATGGAGAAGCATTTAATGGAGAGCTGGGTATCATGAAAGACGTTACAGTGAAGCTTAGCATTAAGCCAGACGGCAAACCAAAGGTTTCTAAAAGCACCTTATGTTCTCCGACCAAAAGTCCAGGCTGACTTGATGAGTCTAGTTAAGAACAATGTCCTGGAGCTGGAGAGCAGTGAGGGATTGGGTTACACCCATCGTACCAGTCCTTAAGGAGGATGGTGGAATCAGGATATGTGGAGACTTTTATGTTAACCCGGTGTTGTCCACTGAGGAGTATTCACTACAGCACATCAACAACCTTTTCGCAGGTTTAGCTGTGGGGGGGGGGGGGGGGGGGGTCAAAAGTTCAGCAAAATCGACCTCTGCCAAGCCTACTTGCAGAGACACATGGATGAAATGTCAAAAGAGCTGCTGACCATCATAACACACAACGGGCTCTTCAGGGTACTGTCATCTACCATTTGGAATTTTATTGTAACCAGGTAAAGTTGACTGAGAACACATTCTCATTTACAGCAACAACCAGGGGAATAGTTACAGGGGGGATGAATGAGCCAATTGGAAGCTGGGGATGATTAGGTGATGGTTTGAGGGCCAGATCGGAAATTTAGCCAGGACACCGGGGGTTAACACCCCTACTCTTACGATAAATGCCATGGGATCTTTAGTGACCACAGAGAGTCAGGACACCCGTTTAACATCCCATCCAAAAGACAGCACCCTACACAGGGCAATGTCCCCAATCACTGCCCTGGGGTATTGGGATATTTTTTGTTTAGAAAAGAGGAATGAGTGCCTCCTACTGGCTCTCCAACACCACTTCCAGCAGCATCTGGTCTCCCAGCCAGGGACTGACCAGGACCAACCCTGCTTAGCTTCAGAAGCAAGCCAGCAGTGGGATGCAAGGTGGTATGCTGCAGCAGGGTGGTATACTGCAGGGTGGTATGCTGCTGGGTGGTATGCTGCTGGGTGGTATGCTGCAGGGTGGTATGCTGCTGGCTGCAGGGTGGTATGCTGCAGGGTGGTATGCTGCTGGGTGGTATGCTGCAGGGTATGCTTCAGGGTGGTATGCTGCTGGCTGCAGGGTGGTATGCTGCTGGGTGGTATGCTGCTGGGTGGTATGCTGCTGGGTGTATGCTGCAGGGTGGTATGCTGCAGGGTGGTATGCTGCAGGGTGGTATGCTGCAGGGTGGTATGCTGCTGGCTGCAGGGTGGTATGCTGCTGGGTGGTATGCTGCTGGGTGGTATGCTGCAGGGTGGTATGCTGCTGGGTGGTATGCTGCTGGCTGCAGGGTGGTATGCTGCTGGGTGGTATGCTGCTGGGTGGTATGCTGCTGGGTGGTATGCTGCTGGGTGTATGCTGCAGGGTGGTATGCTGCAGGGTCGTATGCTGCAGGGTGGTATGCTGCAGGGTGGTATGCTGCAGGGTGGTATGCTGCAGGGTGGTATGCTGCTGGCTGCAGGGTGGTATGCTGCAGCAGGGTGGTACGCTGCTGGGTGGTATGCTGCTGGCTGCAGGGTGGTATGCTGCTGGGTGGTATGCTGCTGGGTGGTATGCTGCAGGGTGGTATGCTGCAGCAGGGTGGTATGCTGCAGGGTGGTATGCTGCAGGGTGGTATGCTGCTGGCTGCAGGGTGGTATGCTGCTGGCTGCAGGGTGGTATGCTGCTGGGTGGTATGCTGCAGGGTGGTATGCTGCTGGCTGCAGGGTGGTATGTTGCTGGCTGCAGGGTGGTATGCTGCTGGCTGCAGGGTGGTATGCTGCAGGGTGGTATGCTGCTGGCTGCAGGGTGGTATGTTGCAGGGTGGTATGCTGCTGGGTGGTATGCTGCAGGGTGGTATGCTGCTGGGTGGTATGCTGCTGGGTGGTATGCTGCTGGGTGGTTTGCTGCAGGGTGGTATGCTGTAGGGTGGTATGCTGCTGCAGGGTGGTATGCTGTAGGGTGGTATGCTGCTGCAGGGTGGTATGCTGTAGGGTGGTATGCTGCTGCAGGGTGGTATGCTGCTGGGTGGTATGCTGCTGGGTGGTGAGAGAGAGACCCCCCCCCCCCCCCCCCCAGCACAGACTATTGCAGCAAAGATACTGGAGACTGAGACAGGGGGGGTTGTGGGACACTTTAGGACAAGGCTGAGTATAGCCCACGAAGATCTACCCCACCGCCCGAGCCCGACGGGGTGCAAAACCAGACAGGAAGATCACGTCAGACTCAACCCACTCAAAGTCGAGAATAGCAACAAACAAAAAAAGCCTGGCATGACGTGACGCGCCCCTCCTAGGGACGGCATGGGAGAGCACTAGTAAGCCATTGACTCAGCTCCCCCATAACAGGGTCAGAGGCGGAGAATCCTAGTGATGTGTTCGAGTTGTGCCATCATCATGGGAGTTGTGTGTGTTGAGATGATCAAGTTCTTAGTAAAACGATTGAACTATTTCCTGTCTCCAATCTCATCATTATTGAATTGCTCTAAAGATGTGGTTATGAAGCCCACCAGACATAAAACTCTCCTCTTCTCCACCCCTAACACCCCAAAACACTATTTTATTTTGGAGAGGAGGAAGAGGGTAGTACAGGTATTGCGCTCTTCCTCTCCTCCCTTCCTTCCCCTTTGTCCCTCTCTCCTGGGTGGCTATTTCTGCAGTGGATCTATAAAGACCTGTCCACTATAAACATTATATGGTTTCAGTGGATCTGTAAACCTTGAGCCCTCTAAACATGATTGGATTTCAGCGGATCTATGAAGACCTGTCCACTCTAAACAGGATTTGGTTTCAGCGGATCTATAAAAACCTGAGCTTTCTAAACAAGGTTTGGTTTTCTGACAAGGTCAATGGCGAGAGAAGAGAGAACATATTTACCTTTTAGCAGAGAACAAGGAGGTTGGTTGGAGCTGCTGTTAGACAGTTTTACAGAACGCTGTGTGTTACGGCTACACCGCCTGGGATAACAGGTTTGATGTTGCACAGTGCTGCCTGTTTGGACTACGCCGCCTGGAAAAACAGGTTTGATGCTGCACAGGGCTGCCTGATTGGGCTACACCGCCTGGGATAACAGGTTTGATGTTGCACAGTGCTGCCTGTTTGGACTACACCGCCTGGGATAACAGGTTTGATGCTGCACAGGGCTGCCTGTTTGGGCTACGGGATAACAGGTTTGATGTTGCACAGGGCTGCCTGTTTGGGCTACGCCGCCTGGGATAACAGGTTTGATGCTGCACAGGGCTGCCTGTTTGGACTACACCGCCTGGGATAACAGGTTTGGTGCTGCACAGTGCTGCCTGTTTGGGCTACGCCGCCTGGGATAACAGGTTTGATGTTGCACAGGGCTGCCTGTTTGGACTACACCGCCTGGGATAACGGGTTTGATGCTGCACAGGGCTGCCTGTTTGGGCTACACCGCCTGGGATAACAGGTTTGGTGCTGCACAGGGCTGCCTGTTTGAGCTACGTCGCCTGGGATAACAGGTTTGGTGCTGCACAGGGCAGCCTGTTTGGGCTACACCACCTGGGATAACAGGTTTGATGTTGCACAGGGCTGCCTGTTTGGGCTACACCGCCTGGGATAACAGGTTCTGTGCTGCACAGGGCTGCCTGTTTGAGCTACGCCGCCTGGGATAATAGGTTCTGTGCTGCACAGGGCTGCCTGTTTGAGCTACGCCGCCTGGGATAACAGGTTCTGTGCTGCACAGGGCTGCCTGTTTGAGCTACGCCGCCTGGGATAACAGGTTCTGCGCTGCACAGGGCTGCCTGTTTGAGCTACGCCGCCTGGGATAACAGGTTTGATGCTGCACAGGGCTGCCTGTTTGGACTAAACCACCTGGGATAACAGGTTCTGTGCTGCACAGGGCTGCCTGTTTGGGCTACACCGCCTGGGATAACAGGTTTTGTGCTGCACAGGGCTGCCTGTTTGGGCTACACCGCCTGGGATAACAGGTTTGATGCTGCACAGGGCTGCCTGTTTGGGCTACACCGCCTGGGATAACAGGTTCTGTGCTGCACAGGGCTGCCTTTTTGGGCTACACCGCCTGGGATAACAGGTTCTGTGCTGCACAGGGCTGCCTGTTTGGGCTACACCGCCTGGGATAACAGGTTCTGTGCTGCACAGGGCTGCCTGTTTGAGCTACGCCGCCTGGGATAACAGGTTTGATGCTGCACAGGGCTGCCTGTTTGGGCTACACCGCCTGGGATAACAGGTTCTGTGCTGCACAGGGCTGCCTGTTTGGGCTACACCACCTGGGATAACAGGTTCTGCGCTGCACAGGGCTGCCTGTTTGAGCTACGCTAGTGCATCTGGTCAATGGAGATACAACAGAGAACGAGGTGTTTGTTTGGGGCTGCTTTACTTCACATAGCCGTGTGTGTTTGTGCTGACCTAGGCCCAGGGACTCAGACGACAGAAAGAGGACTCTACTGTTGGGGAGGAGATAGGCTGAGAAGAAAAGAAGAAACCAGAACACTCTCGAATGGGGTTCCAGTCCAGGGGAAATAAGCAAGTGTTGCCAATATAACAAATCAAATCGTATTTGTCACATGTGCCAAATACAACAGGTGTAGGTAGACCTTACAGTGAAATGCTTACTTACAAGCCCATAACTAACAATGTACTGTAGTTTTAAGAAAATACCTAAAAGTAAGAGATAAGAATAACAAATAATTAAACAGCAGCAGTAAATATCAATTGTGGGGCTATATACAGGGGGTACCGGTACAATGTGCATTTCATACGTTTTCTAGTAAAGTGTGTACATTAAACATATCAAACACGTCTGTAAAACCACAATGAGGACGTCGACCTATAAAGTGAGTGTTCATAAATCATTGGGTAACAGTGCAAGGCAAAAACGTCAGAGTAGCGGTGGCATTAGTTCACATTTCTAACATGGCCATTTCATCATTAAGACCTTTTGGCAATAACGTCTGGTGGGTGAAAATCCCAAAACATTATCTTTTGCTCAGAGTATTGTTTATATCACCTCCCCTGTCTGATATCTTGACTTCCTGCTCCCACTCCCACTCCCTGGCGCCAGGTTCCCCAGCACTCCTGCCACCATCAGAACGCACACCTGTTCCCCTCGTTACTCACGTCAGCGATTCGTTGCACTCACCTGGACTCACCTGTGTTGATTTCCTCCCCGTATATCTGTCTGTTTCCCAAGCTATGTTCCCCCGCTTCAGGATGAATTGCTGTTTGTCATTTTGTTAGCTGGTTCTGACGCTGTTCGTTGTCTGTTCTACATTAAACGTTCAACTCTCCGTAGCCGCTTCTCTTCTCCAGCGTCGTTCACTACACTTTCTCTATGCCACAAAATCTCAAAGGTAGAAATATCCTGTTTGTGGTCATTAAAATGTACAGCGACTGGATAATCCCTGTCAGTCTTTCCTGATTGAACTTTTATGTTGACTGATTCTCTGTTTGAGAGAACGAGAGGTGTTTACCGACATAGCACAGCCCAGATGGACACGTAATAATGTGAATAACATGGGTGGTGGAACACGTAATAATGTGAATAACATGGGTGGTGGAACACGTAATAATGTAAATAACATGGGTGGTGGAACACGTAATAATGTAAATAACATGGGTGGTGGAACACGTAATAATGTAAATAACATGGGTGGTGGAACACGTAATAATGTCATTCCAAAGAGGCTACCATTCCAAAGAGGGCGTAAAAAGAGCCTGGCTCATTTTATTTTGTGGCTGGCAGCTGTCATGGACCATTTTTCGCGCATATATTGCGACCTCTCCTATTTACAATAAGTGGTGGGTTCTTAAATTCAGCTGGCAAAGCTGGGTCCGATGATTAAAATATGCCAGTGTTTATTGACAGCATCTCCCACTTTGCGTGAGTTCAAAGTCTATGTGGTTGTGAACATTACGGAGTGTTCTGTAGCTTTAGCGGGTCTTTTATGTAGCAGTTCGTCTCGTGTTTTTCCCCAATGCCAAATTAAGAGCTTCATCTACACATTGTGACGAATAGCCTCTTCTTAGAAACCTCATGCGCATCTCTGCTGCTTTATCTAGATAATCATCTGTGGAGAGTGGCAGATACGGCGCAGTCTGAAAAACTGGCTTCTTGGAAGTCCTCTTTTTAATGGCTAAGGATGGAAGCTGTCCCCCTGTAATAGAGTATTTCTGTCCGTTTCTTTTCTATACAGAGTTGTAAACAAGGTTCCATTTGATTTCTCAATCCACATATCGAGGTAATGAACACGTTGAGTGTCACGTTCAACGGTGAATTTGAGATTGGGGTCAATGTCGTTGAGTAGTGCCATAAAATCTGACAGCTCTTTTTCCGTTCCTCTCCAGGACGCCAATGTATCGATACCACTTCAGGATTTTTATCAAAAAATGTATTTTCGGGTTTCATTTCTTATTAACAAAATGTTTTTCAAAATGACCCACATAAAGGTTAGCATAGCTTGGAGCGAATGTGGAGCCCATCGATGTTCCATTCATTCATATGTGACCAGATTACAGTCTTCTGCTAAACCCGTTATTGGTGAGATCTTGTTTATGAAGTTTACAGAGTCTTTCACATATGATGGCAATGCTTGCACATGAGATTTAATAAAAGTCTACACATTTTTTTTTTTGGACAATGGCTCTAGCCTATTCCTGCAACCACTGATCTGCCTGGATAATTGCCTTGTTGTGATTTAGGTCTGTGTAATTTCGGCTAAATGTACAAGGCATGGACGAATGGCACATTTACAGCAGTGGTATTTATATTCAGGTTTTGAGATAAGGTTGTTTAATAATAGAGCTTGTTCACAGCAAATATCCCTTTTGAAACATACAGATGTGGGATCAACACTCAGTTTTCTATAGAAACTGTTCATTAACCGTGTTGTCTCTGAATCTCTTCTTTGTATTTGTCATAGTCTAAAACAACCACAGCACCCCCCTTTATCTGCAAGTTGAATAACCAAAGATGGATCTTTCATTAGTTCATTGAGTGTCTGTTCTTCTTTTCTGGTGAGGGTATTTTGAATATGTTTTTTTCCTCTTCTATGTACAGACTAAACTATAATAGGTATTAATCGAGGACTTGTTAACCATACGTTCAAATTTGCTTTTGGGGGGGGGGGCTTAAAATGGGTAACATGGGGCCTATCCTAGGCCTGGTAGAGAGAGGACTGTGGGGGAGGAGACAGACAACATGGGGCCTATCCTAGACCTGGTAGAAAGAGGACTGTGGGGGGGGGGGCAGACAACATGGGGCCTTTCCTAGACCTGGTAGAAAGAGGACTGTGGGGGGGGGGGGGGGGGGACAACATGGGGCCTATCCTAGACCTGGTAGAGGACTGTGTGGGGGGGGGGGGCAGACAACATGGGGCCTATCCTAGACCTGGTAGAGGACTGTGTGGGGGGGGGGGGGACAGACAACATGGGGCCTATCCTAGACCTGGTAGAGGACTGTGTGGGGGGGGGGACAGACAACATGGGGCCTATCCTAGACCTGGTAGAGGACTGTGTGGGGGGGGGGGGGCAGACAACATGGGGCCTTTCCTAGGCCTGGTAGAGGACTGTGGGGGAGGAGACAGACAACATGGGGCCTATCCTAGGCCTGGTAGAGAGAGGACTGTGGGGGGGGGGGAGACAGACAACATGGGGCCTATCCTAGACCTGGTAGAAAGAGGACTGTGGGGGGGGGGGGGGGACAACATGGGGCCTATCCTAGACCTGGTAGAGGACTGTGTGGGGGGGGGGGGCAGACAACATGGGGCCTATCCTAGACCTGGTAGAGGACTATGTGGGGGGGGGGGGACAGACAACATGGGGCCTATCCTAGACCTGGTAGAGGACTGTGTGGGGGGGGGGGGGGGACAGACAACATGGGGCCTTTCCTAGGCCTGGTAGAGGACTGTGGGGGAGGAGACAGACAACATGGGGCCTATCCTAGGCCTGGTAGAGGACTGTGGGGGAGGAGACAGACAACATGGGGCCTTTCCTAGGCCTGGTAGAGGACTGTGGGGGAGGAGACAGACAACATGGGGTCCTTTCCTAGGCCTGGTACAGAGAGAACAGAGAGGGGTTTGGTTGGTGCTGTGTTGCACACTGTTTCTATTGTGCAATATGTAACGCCTCAGTGATCCAGATTGATTACAGACCTACATTTAGATCAGACTATCTGTAAAGTAGTCAGATTGAACACAGACCTACATTTAGGACAGACTATCTGTCAAGGATTTAACGTCAGAGATCCAGATTGAATTGATGAGCCCCTAGACTGACCTTCCTTTTTGTTCTCGGTCCTACTTGGATCATCTCATGAGCTGCGAGAGGCTGATGGGAATGAGACACCGCAACGTTTAGGAACAAACAAACACATTACTGAGGGAATAGCAGAATGCCATTGAAGCTGTTGAAATGTGGCACGTCAATATGTTGTTTAACTGTTACTATCAACTGCCAATGATAAACTTTCAGTATGTTAGAAGCACATAAGAAGCAAAAAAAAAAAAACTGAATGATTTATGCAGAAAACCATTTGAGAAGGGTTTTCTATGGACTTTCTCTGGTAAAATATTACGCAACAGTATCTACATATTTCCGCTGAGGTTTATTGGGCAAACAGCAAAATGCCATTGAAGTGGCACCATCCATTGGCACCACGCTGGCTCACATGGTCCCAGATCCATGAATTATCCTTTAAAACAACATATACCACATCTCCCTCCTCCAGCTGCAGTATGATACCATTTGATCCGTTGTAGGAGCCGTCCTTGTTCATAGCAGAAATAAATGCGATTTGTTCTTTGTTCTTGTACAGCATGGAGTCTGAGCGGCGACCTGATCCTGAATGGTGATAGACGCTAAAGTGATAGACTCCTGCCACTGGCGCTGTGAAGATGCCTGGATGAAAAGAGCACACTATTTAATGTGGGAAGATGTTGATCATAAATTAAGAAGGAGAAGGAGACATAATAGTTTAATATGAGCACGATGACTTAACCTGTTGCCGGGTTGTAAGCGTTGCCAAGGTTGGTGTAGACCTTTTCGTAGACAAGCGTTTTGTCAACATTGAAAGGTCCATAGTATCCAGTACCCCCAAATCCAGCTGAGAACGCCACCTTCGTTTCTGTCAGACACAAAATGACACGTGTTACAACTATAGGACTCGGCAGCTGATTAATTCAGTAAGCCCATGTTAAAACAGTGAAGAAACTATCTACCTGCTTTAGCGTTCAGTGTCTCCACCTGGCGCTCAGCAGCTGCAAGCCGGTTCTCCAGGACTTCAATCTTGCTCAGCGTGTCGCACATGACAGACGGGCAGTTTTTGTCTTCGTTTTCTGGGGTTATAATCGTAGCCGCAGTCAGACCGCTGCACAGCAACACCAGCAAAGCTACAGCACCCTTCATTCTATACCTGGACTCCCAACGTCTTCAGTTTATCAGTTGCTTACCACTTAGGTGTGGAATTAGGTTTGTGAAAAAAAGGGACCTGTGCTAGGGCACTTAAATTAGAATGTTTAGTTAAATATTTACCGAATTATATCATTACTGGATGTTCTATTTACTCTCTATTTACCGGATAGACTTATCTAACAAAGTCATTGACCTACGTTTCGTGTTGGCGTAGGCAGACCTTTACTTTTTGGCCTTGGGGGTACACAGCACAGAAAATAACTAAAATTATTATAGTGTTAACAAGTCACAAACAATGAAACAGGCTTTACGGTCATAATACCGTAAGAAGAAGTCAGACAGAGGAAATGATCACCTATAGCTTGCCATGAAACACAGAGGATGAAGAACAGACTCACACAGCCATAAGAAAGAGCAGAAGACCACTCTCTTTCATTCCTTTCATTATTTTATTTATTTTTTAGGACATTGTAATTACAGTCCGCTCTCCACCGTTCTTTTCTTCTTTCCAATATATCTAATATATATATTATATTATATTATATATAACAATATATCTCTGGTCTGGTTTGATCTGGTGTGGTTTGGCACCGTCAATGAACTGAGAAGAGAGACAACAGAGAGCAGAGAGAGGGGGTTTATTTGCTATGTACTGTGTTATGTGTTTTGAGTCGTACTGACTGAGACAACGTGTTCGGTGCTGTTGCTCCGTGTTGTCTGTTCGGGCTGTACTATACAATGCAGAGAAAACCGAGAGCAGAGAGCATAGCACGGGACTCGTATTGGGGGTTTCTATACTGCACAGTGGTGTGTGTTTGGGCTGTACAATCACACTTGCAGAACCAGGAGCTGGATGAGATGACAGCAGAGAGAGAGAGGAGAGAGACTAACCTGCAGGTTGACAAGTCTGTCAAGTGACTAACCTGCAGGATGACAAGTCCGTCAAGAGACTAACCTGCAGGTAGACTAGTCTATCAAGAGACTAACCTGCAGGATGACAAGTCCGTCAAGAGACTAACCTGCAGGTTGACAAGTCCGTCAAGAGACTAACATGCAGGTAGACTAGTCTGTCAAGAGACTAACCTGCAGGTAGACTAGTCTATCAAGAGACTAACCTGCAGGTAGACTGGTCTATCAAGAGACTAACCTGCAGGATGACAAGTCCGTCAAGAGACTAACCTGCAGGTTGACAAGTCCGTCAAGAGACTAACATGCAGGTAGACTAGTCTGTCAAGAGACTAACCTGCAGGTAGACTAGTCTATCAAGTGACTAACCTGCAGGTAGACTAGTCTATCAAGAGACTAACCTGCAGGTAGACTAGTCTGTCAAGTGACTAACCTGCAGGTAGACAAGTCTGTCAAGAGACTAACCTGCAGGTAGACTAGTCTATCAAGTGACTAACCTGCAGGTAGACTAGTCTGTCAAGAGACTAACCTGCAGGTAGACTAGTCTATCAAGTGACTAACCTGCAGGTAGACTAGTCTATCAAGAGACTAACCTGCAGGTAGACAAGTCTGTCAAGAGACTAACCTGCAGGTAGACTAGTCCGTCAAGTGACTAACATGCAGGTAGACTAGTCTGTCAAGAGACTAACATGCAGGTAGACTAGTCTGTCAAGAGACTAACCTGCAGGTAGACTAGTCTATCAAGTGACTAACCTGCAGGTAGACTAGTCTATCAAGAGACTAACCTGCAGGTAGACTAGTCTATCAAGAGACTAACCTGCAGGTAGACAAGTCCGTCAAGAGACTAACATGCAGGTAGACTAGTCTGTCAAGAGACTAACCTGCAGGTAGACTAGTCTATCAAGAGACTAACCTGCAGGTTGACAAGTCTGTCAAGAGACTAACCTGCAGGTAGACTAGTCTATCAAGTGACTAACCTGCAGGTAGACTAGTCTATCAAGAGACGAACCTGCAGGTAGACTAGTCTATCAAGAGACTAACCTGCAGGTAGACTAGTCTGTCAAGAGACTAACCTGCAGGTAGACTAGTCTATCAAGAGACTAACCTGCAGGTAGACTAGTCTGTCAAAAGACTAACCTGCAGGTAGTTTAGTCTGTGAAGAGACTGACCTAGAGGTCGACTAGTCTATCAAGAGACTAACCTACAGGTCCACTAGTCTATCAACATCTACTTCCGGCACCGACAGAGATGGCCGCCTCTCTTCGCGTTCCTAGGAAACTATGCAGTGTTTTGTTTTTTTACGTGTTATTTCTTACATTGGTACCCCAGGTAATCTTAGGTTTCATTACATACAGTCGGGAGGAACTACTGAATATAACCTGTTAGGCGGGCTGTCCCGACATCGGTACACTTATGACAACATCCAGCTCAAAGTGCAGGGCGCGAAATTCAAAATCAATTTTTTTTTTATATTTAACTTTCACACATTAACAAGTCCAATACAGCATATGAAAGGTACACATCTTGTGAATCAAGCCAACATGTCCGATTTTTAAAATGTTTTACAGGGAAGACAAAATATGTAAATCTATTAGCTAACCACGTTAGCAAAAGACACCATTTTTCTTTGTCCACCATTTTTTCTCTCCACCAGTAGCTATCACCAATTTGGCCAAATAAAGATATTGATAGCCACTAACCAAGAAAAAACCTCATCAGATGCCAGTCTGATAACATATTTATTGTATAGCATAGGTTTTGTAAGAAAAATGTGCATATTTCAGGTATAAATCATAGTTTGCCATTGCAGCCACCATCACAAATCTCACCAAAGCGACTAGAATTACTACAGAGAGCAACGTGTATTACCAATTTACTCATCATAAAACATTTCTTAAAAATACACAGCGCATAGCAATGGAAAGAAACAGATCTTGTGAATTCAGACAACATTTCAGATTTTCTAAGTGTTTTACAGCGAAAACACAATAAATCCTTATATTAGCATACCACATATGCAAACGTTACCCGAGCATTGATTCAAGCCAAAGAGAGCGATATCGTTATCATCGCCAAAATATATTAATTTTTTCACTAACCTTCTCAGAATTCTTCCGATGACACTCCTGTAACATCATATTACAACATACATATAGAGTTTGTTCGAAAATGTGCATATTTAGCCAGAAAAATCGTGGTTATACAATGAGAATAGTAGCCAAACTGGTCTGAAAATGTCGGGCGCCATCTTTGAGAGTGATCTAGTCTAATCGATAACTAATCATAAACTTGACTAAAAAATACAGGGTGGACAGGAATCGAAAGACAAATTAGTTCTTAATGCAATCGCTGAATTACATTTCTAAAATGATCCTTACTGTGCAATACAGGGTTCGACAAGTGAAGCTACAACAAAAAAAATGGCGGAATATGCGTTTAACATTTTTCTACAGAACAACGATTTATCATCATAAATAGTTCTTACTATGAGCTGATCTTCCATCAGAATCTTGGGCAATGAATCCTTTCTCCGGTCTAATCGTCTTTTGGTCGAAAGATGTCCTCTTGCCCTGTCGAAATGGCCACTAACGTTCGGCATGTACTGGAAACGTGCCCAGCGGTTCAAAGTGCATCACAAAGGAATGCCTCAAAATCGCACTAAACGGATATAAATTGCTATAAAATTAAGTACCTTATGATGTTTTTAACACCTATAACGAGTAAAAACATGACCGGAGAAATATTACTGGCTAAACAACAGCTTGGAAAGAGAGCCAGTCCGACGTCCATCGTGCGTCAGGCGCAGGAAGAAAAGAAAGCTACTTCCACCTTGTGCTCTTTTATACAGGCCCTGATTGCGCAATCGACTCCATTCAAAGCGTCACCACGTACTTACATCCAGAGGAAGACGTAGGCAGTGTTTGCATCCTCATAGCATTTACAGGGACCTTAAAACTGACCCCAGATCAGGGGCCAAGATTTCTGAAATCTCACTCCCTGTCAGGAAAAGTGCTGTAGAATGAGTTCTGTTTCACTCAGAGACATAATTCCAACGGCTATAGAAACTAGACAGTGTTTTCTATCCAATAATAATAATAATAATATGCATATTGTACGAGCAAGAATTGAGTACGAGGCCGTTTGAAATGGGCACGATTTAACTGGCTACTCAATACGCCCCCTGCAGCCATAAGAAGATAAGAGCAACGTCAACTCACCATCGTTACAACCAGGAATATGACTCTCCCGAAGTGGATCCTGTGTTTTGCCTTCCACCCAGTACAATGGATCTGATCCCAGCCGGCGACACTAAACAACGACGCCGTAAAAGGGGCAAACGAAGCGGTCTACTGGTCAGGCTCCGGAGACGGGCACATCGCGCTCCACTCCCTAGCATACTACTCGCCAATGTCCAGTCTCTTGACAACAAGGTTGATGAAATCCGAGCAAGGGTAGCATTCCAGAGATACATCAGAGACTGTAAGGTTCTTTGCTTCACGGAAACATGGCTCACTCGAGAGACGCTAACGGAGTCGGTGCAGCCAGCTGGTTTCTTCACGCATCGCGCCGACAGAAACAAGCATCTTTCTGGTAAGAACAGGGGCGGGGGGTATGCCTTATGATTAACGAGATGTGGTGTGATCATAACAACATATGATTAACGAGACGTGGTGTGATCATAACAACATACAGGAACTCAAGTCATTCTGTTCACCTGACTTAAAATTCCTCACAATCAAATGTCGACCGCATTACCTACCAAAGGAATTCTCTTCGATTATAATCACAGCCGTATATATTCGCCCCCAAGCAGACACATCGCTGGCCCTGAACAAACTTTATCTGACTCTATGTAAACTGGAAACCACACATCCTGAGGCTGCATTCATTGTAGCAGGGGATTTTAACAAGGCTAATCTGAAAACAAAACTCCCTAAATTCTATCAGCATATCGATTGTGCTAGCAGGGCTGGTAAAACCCTGGATCATTGTTATTCTAACTTCCGCGACGCATATAAGGCTCTCACCCGCCCTCCTTTCGGAAAAGCTGACCACGACTCCATTTTGTTGCTTCCAGCCTACAAACAGAAACTAAAACAAGAAGCTCCCGCGCTCAGATCTGTTCAACGCTGGTCCAACCAATCTGATTCCACGCTTTAAGACTGTTTCGATCATGTGGATTGGGATATGTTCCGCATTTCGTCCAACAACAACATTGACGAATACGCTGATTCGGTGAGCGAGTTCATTAGAAAGTGCATCGACGATGTCGTACCCACAGCAACGTTTAAACATTCCCAAACCAGAAACTGTGGATTGATGGCAGCATTCGCGCGAAACTGAAAGCGCGAACCACTGCTTTTAACCAGGGCAAGGTGACCGGAAACATGACCGAATACAAACAGTGTAGCTATTCCCTCCGCAAGGCAATCAAACAAGCTAAGTGCCAGTATAGAGACAAAGTAGAGTCGCAATTCAACAGCTCAGACACAAGAGGTATGTGGCAGGGTCTACAGTCAATCATGGATTACAAAAATAAAACCAGCCCCGTCGCAGACCAGGATGTCTTGCTCCCAGAAAGACGAAATAACTTTTTTGCTCGCTTTGAGGACAATACAGTGCCACTGACACGGCCCGCTACCAAAGCCTGCTGGTTCTCCTTCACTGCAGCCGAGGTGAGAAAAACATTTAATTGTGTTAACCCTCGCAAGGCTGCAGGCCCAGACGGCATTCCCAGCCGCGTCCTCAGAGCATGCGCAGACCAGCTGGCTGGTGTGTTTACGGACATATTCAATCAATCCTTATCCCAGTCTGCTGTTCCCACATGCTTCAAGAGGGTCACCATTGTTCCTGTTCCCAAGAAAGCAAAGGTAACTGAACTAAACGACTACCGCCCCGTAGCACTCACTTCCGTCATCATTAAGTGCTTTGAGAGACTAGTCAAGGACCATATCACCTCCACCCTACCGGACACCCTAGACCCACTCCAAATTGCTTACCGACCCAATAGGTCCACAGACGACGCAATCGCAACCACACTGCACACTGCCCTAACCCATCTGGACAAGAGGAATACCTATGTGAGAATGCTGTTCATCGACTACAGCTCAGCATTTAACACCATAGTACCCTCCAAACTCGTCATCAAGCTCGAGACCCTGGGTCTCGACCCCGCCCTGTGCAACTGGGTACTGGACTTCCTGACGGGCCGCCCCCAGGTGGTGAGGGTAGGTAACAACATCTCCACCCCGCTGATCCTCAACACTGGGGCCCCACAAAGGTGTGTTCTGAGCCCTCTCCTGTACTCCCTGTTCACCCTCGACTGCGTGGCCATGCACGCCTCCAACTCAATCATCAAGTTTGCGGATGACACTACAGTGGTAGGCTTGATTACCAACAACGACGAGACGGCCTACAGGGAGGAGGTGAGGACCCTTGGAGTGTGGTGTCAGGAAAATAACCTCACACTCAACGTCAACAAAACAAAGGAGATGATTGTTGACTTCAGGAAACAGCAGAGGGAGCACCCCCTTATCCACATCGACGGGATAGTAGTGGAGAGGGTAGCAAGTTTTAAGTTCCTCGGTGTACACATCACGGACCAAAAGCACTCACAAACTTCTACAGATGCACAATCGAGAGCATCCTGTCGGGCTGTATCACCGCATGGTACGGCAACTGCTCTGCCCACAACCGTAAGGCTCTCCAGAGGGTAGTGAGGTCTGCACAACGCATCACCGGGGGCAAACTACCTGCCCTCCAGGACACCTACACCACCCGATGTCACAGGAAGGCCATAAAGATCATCAAGGACAACAACCACCCGAGCCACTGCCTGTTCACCCCGCTATCATCCAGAAGGCGAGTTCAGTACAGGTGAATCAAAGCAGGGACCGAGAGACTGAAAAATAGCTTCTATCTCAAGGCCATCAGACTGTTATACAGCCACCACTAACATTTAGTGGCTGCTGCCAACATACTGACTCAACTCCAGCCACTTTAATAATGGGAATTGATGGAAATGTATGTAAAAATGAATCACTAGCCACTTTAAACAATGCCACTTAATATAATGTTTACATACCATACATTACTCATCTCATATGTATATGTATATACAGTATTCTATATCATCTACTGCATCTTGCATCTTTAAACTATGCCACTTATGTTTATATACCCTACATTACTCATCTCATATGTATATACTGTACTCTATACCATCTACTGCATCTTGCCTATGCTCATTCTGTACCATCGCTCATTCATATATCTTTATGTACATATTCTTTATCCCTTTACACTTGTGTGTATAAGGTAGTAGTTGTGGAATTGTTAGGTTAGATTACTCATTGGTTATTACTTTGGTTATTACTGCATTGTCGGAACTAGAAGCACAAGCATTTCACTACACTCGCATTAACATCTGCTAACCATGTGTATGTGACAAATACAATTTGATTTGATTTGATCAAGAGACCAACCTACAGGTATTTTGTATTTGGTGTTCATCAGGATCCCCATTAGCCAAAAGCAGCAACTACTCTTCATGGGGTCCACATGAAACATGACATAATTGTCCCACCCTAATCTGTTTCACCTGTCTTTGTGCTTGTCTCCACCCTCATCCAGGTCTCGCACATTTTCCCCATTATCCCCTGTGTATTTATACCTGCGTTCCCTGTTTGTCTGTTGCCAGTTTGTCTTGTCAAGCGTTCCAGTGTTTTTTTCCCCCCCATGCTCCTGTTTTTCCTATTCTCTGTTTTCTAGCCCTCCCGGTTCCAACCTGTTCAGCCTGCCCTAACCTCGAGCCTCAAATAACCGATGCCCCCACACATTGACTCTGTATCAGTACCCCTTGTATATAGCCTCCACATTGACTCTGTACCTGTACCCCCCTGTATATAGCCTCCACATTGACTCTGTATCAGTACCCCCTTGTATATAGCCTCCACATTGACTCTGTACCGGTACCCCCTGTATATAGCCTCCACATTGACTCTGTACCTGTACCCCCCTGTATATAGCCTCCACATTGACTCTGTATCAGTACCCCCTTGTATATAGCCTCCACATTGACTCTGTACCGGTACCCCCTTGTATATAGCCTCCACATTGACTCTGTACCGGTACCCCCTGTATATAGCCTCCACATTGACTCTGTACCTGTACCCCCCTGTATATAGCCTCCACATTGACTCTGTACCTGTACCCCCCTGTATATAGCCTCTGCATTGACTCTGTACCTGTACCCCCCTGTATATAGCCTCCACATTGACTCTGTACCTGTACCCCCCTGTATATAGCCTCCACATTGACTCTGTACCTGTACCCCCCTGTATATAGCCTCCACATTGACTCTGTATCAGTACCCCCCTGTATATAGCCTCCACATTGACTCTGTACCTGTACCCCCCTGTATATAGCCTCCACATTGACTCTGTATCAGTACCCCCCTGTATATAGCCTCCACATTGACTCTGTACCTGTACCCCCCTGTATATAGTCTCCACATTGACTCTGTACCGGTACCCCTTGTATATAGTCTCGCTATTGTTATTTCACTGCTGCTCTTTAATTATTTGTCACTTTTATCTCTTATTCTTATCTGTATTTTTTTTAAACTGCATTGTTGCTTTGGGGCTCGTAAGTAAACATTTCGCTGTAAGGTCTACACCTGTTGTACTCGGCACAAGTGACTAATACAATTTAATTTGATTTAATACAGTGCAGATTACAATACAATATATATAAAATAGCTGTGTCTCTTCTAAGTCCCCGTAATGCAGTAAGGTGTACTTTGGTCTGGTTTTTGAAACAGTTTTCTATTACTAGCTTGAGTTACTTGGGGTTTCTGAGAGTTCTATTTAATTCTGTGTTTTTCCAAGCCTCTGTTCTGGACCTCGGGGACTGTGAAGAGACCTCTGGTTACATGTCTTGTGTTGTACTGATGAGTGTCTGAACTGTGTGTCAACTGCTTGAACAGTTTGGTTCCTTCAACACATCAATACCTCACACAAAGACCAATAATAATGACTGTCAATCTCTCCTCAACCTTGAGCCAGGAGAGGCTTATATGCATTAATACTGACACTTTTCCTCCGTATGCATCTAAGTGTGATACGTGCTGCTTTGTTTAGGACTAACTGCAATTTACCAATGTCCCTCTTTGCCACTCATGACCACACAGCCCTGCAATAGTCCAGGTGTGACAAAACTAGGACCTGAAGGATCTGTCTAGTCGACTGAGATGTCAAGAAGGTAGAGCGACAGCCGTATCATGGACATACCTCTTCACATTCTAGCAACCATTGAAGTCTATATGTTTTGACCATACAAGCTTGCTATTTAGAGTCTCTACAATAATAGACTTGAGCGAGGGATTTGTCCCCAAAAAATTATGCTTTTTGTTTTTTGAGATATTTAGCTCCAGCCTATTGCTAGTTACACATTCTAAAATTGTCTGGATCTCTGTGTTAAGGGAGTCAGTTAGTTATTTTACTGTTGCAGCCAACGTGTATACGGTGGAGTCTTCAGTGTACACAGACACACAGGCTTTAAGGTAAGCTGAAGGTCATTCATAAAAAGAGAAAACAATGGCCCAAGCCAGCTGCCTTGCGGGACACAACGTAACTGAATTTGATTGAGAGGTTTCCGTTAAAGAAAACCTTCTGTCTTCTGTTAGATAGGTAACTCCCAATAAACATTCTGACTTATATTAGATAGGTAACTGTCAATAAACCCTCTGTGTTCTATTAGATAGGTAACTGTCAATAAACCCTCTGTGTTCTATTAGATAGGTAACTGTCGATAAACCCTCTGTGTTCTATTAGATCGGTAACTGTCGATAAACCCTCTGTGTTATCATATATAGGTAACTCCCAATAAACCCTCTGTGTTATATTAGATAGGTAACTGTCAATAAACCCTTTGTGTTCTATTAGATAGGTAACTGTCAATAAACCCTCTGTGTTCTATTAGATAGGTAACTGTCAATGAACCCCCTGTGTTATATTAGATAGGTAACTGTCAATAAACCCCCTGTGTTCTATTAGATAGGTAACTGTCAATAAACCCTCTGTGTTCTATTAGATAGGTAACTGTCAATAAACCCTCTGTCTTATATTAGATAGGTAACTGTCAATAAACCCTCTGTGTTCTATTAGATAGGTAACTGTCAATAAACCCCCTGTGTTATATTAGATAGGTAACTGTCAATAAACCCCCTGTCTTATATTAGATAGGTAACTGTCAATAAACCCCCTGTGTTCTATTAGATAGGTAACTGTCAATAAACCCTCTGTGTTATATTAGATAGGTAACTGTCAATAGACCCTCTGTGTTATATTAGATAGGTAACTGTCAATAAACCCTCTGTGTTATATTAGATAGGTAACTGTCAATAGACCCTCTGTGTTCTATTAGATAGGTAACTGTCAATAAACCCTCTGTGTTATATTAGATAGGTAACTGTCAATAGACCCTCTGTGTTATATTAGATAGGTAACTGTCAATAGACCCTCTGTGTTCTATTAGATAGGTAACTGTCAATAGACCCTCTGTGTTCTATTAGATAGGTAACTGTCAATAAACCCTCTGTGTTATATTAGATAGGTAACTGTCAATAGACCCTCTGTGTTATATTAGATAGGTAACTGTCAATAAACCCTCTGTGTTATATTAGATAGGTAACTGTCAATAAACCCTCTGTGTTATATTAGATAGGTAACTGTCAATAAACCCTCTGTGTTCTATTAGATAGGTAACTGTCAATAAACCCTCTGTGTTCTATTAGATAGGTAACTGTCAATAGACCCTCTGTGTTATATTAGATAGGTAACTGTCAATAAACCCTCTGTGTTCTATTAGATAGGTAACTGTCAATAGACCCTCTGTGTTCTATTAGATAGGTAACTGTCAATAGACCCTCTGTGTTCTATTAGATAGGTAACTGTCAATAAACCCTCTGTGTTCTATTAGATAGGTAACTGTCAATAAACCCTCTGTGTTATATTAGATAGGTAACTGTCAATAGACCCTCTGTGTTCTATTAGATAGGTAACTGTCAATAAACCCTCTGTGTTATATTAGATAGGTAACTGTCAATAAACCCTCTGTGTTATATTAGATAGGTAACTGTCAATAAACCCTCTGTGTTCTATTAGATAGGTAACTGTCAATAAACCCTCTGTCTTATATTAGATAGGTAACTGTCAATAAACCCCCTGTCTTATATTAGATAGGTAACTGTCAATAAACCCTCTGTGTTCTATTAGATAGGTAACTGTCAATAAACCCTCTGTGTTATATTAGATAGGTAACTGTCAATAGACCCTCTGTGTTATATTAGATAGGTAACTGTCAATAAACCCCCTGTGTTATATTAGATAGGTAACTGTCAATAAACCCTCTGTGTTATATTAGATAGGTAACTGTCAATAAACCCTCTGTGTTATATTAGATAGGTAACTGTCAATAAACCCTCTGTGTTATATTAGATAGGTAACTGTCAATAAACCCTCTGTGTTCTATTAGATAGGTAACTGTCAACAAACCCTCTGTGTTATATTAGATAGGTAACTGTCAATAAACCCTCTGTGTTCTATTAGATAGGTAACTGTCAATAAACCCTCTGTGTTCTATTAGATAGGTAACTGTCAATAAACCCTCTGTATTATCATATATAGGTAACTCCCAATAAACCCTCTGTGTTATATTAGATAGGTAACTGTCAATAAACCCTCTGTGTTATATTAGATAGGTAACTGTCAATAAACCCTCTGTGTTCTATTAGATAGGTAACTGTCAATAAACCCTCTGTGTTCTATTAGATAGGTAACTGTCAATAAACCATCTGTGTTCTATTAGATAGGTAACTGTCAATAAACCCTCTGTGTTATATTAGATAGGTAATCCAATCCATAATAAGGCAGAGGATGCAGAGTCATAACACCAACATGTTTTCAACAATACGTTATGATCAATGACACCAAAGGCTGCACTGAAGTCTAACAGAACAGCTCCCACAGACTGTGTACTATCAATTTCTTTCAGCCGTTCCCTATAAGCATGCTGATAGTCTGTTGTTAATTTGTTTTGTAGGCTGTCATAGTAAATAACAGTTTGTTCTTAACTGACTTGCCTAGTTAAATAAAGGGGGAAATATATATATATAAATAAAAAAAATCTGTAAAATAAATTTGTATTTGATCGAACACATATTTTTACAAAAGTTTGCTAAGCACTTGTAACAGGCTGATTGGTCGGCTGTTCTTCGGTAATGGAATGACCTTTGGCTCCCTTTCATGTCTGAGAGCACACACCGTCTTCTTGGCTTATATTAAAGATGTGGCAAACAGGAGTGACAATGTATTCCGCTACCAACCTCAGCAATTTACCATCCAGGTGGTCAGTACCAGGTGCTTTGTCCTTATTTATACTGTAGATAGAAAGCGAATAACACCTCTTCCACACCCACTTTTGTGGACCTCCAATACTACATTATTTGGTCAGTTATGCATGACTATGACGGCTCAGCATGAGCTGTTTTCATGTCATGGCTCAGTTTGCTAAACTTGTCAACAAAAAAAGTTGTTAAAGTGGTTGGCAATATCAAAAAGGTTTTGTTATGAACAAGCCCTCGGTCTCAATGAAGGATGGAGCCAATTTTTTTTTTGTTTTGCCTTGAATTTCATTTAAAGTACTCCAGAGCTTTTTTACAATCATTCTTTATAGAATTTCTCTTTGTTTCATAGTCTAGTTTCTTATTATTTTTGTTTAGTTTTAGTTACGTGATTTCTCAATCTACTGTATGTTTGCTAGTTTGCTGTGTTGTCAGACTTATTTGCTATTCTCTTTGCCTCATCCCTCTCAGCCATACCGTTTTTTCAATTCACCATCAATGGGGATTTGGCATTTCTAACAGTCAGTTTCTTGATGGGTACATGCCTATCAGTAACCAGAAGAAGCAGTTTCTTAAATGTTTCCAGTGCTGCATCAGGATGTTCCTCATTACACACATCAGACCAACAAATGTTTTTGACATCTTCGACATAGGAATCATTGCAAAATCTCTTGTATGATCATTTATTTTAGGTCCAGATTTTGAAACATAGTTTTTTTTCTGGATCTGGCTGTTAAATTATGATCAGTACATCTGACGGGTGCCGATACTGCGTTAGAGGAGATTTCTACACCATTAGATGTGGTCAATACACGTGGATGAATTTAGTTCCTGTTTCCTGTTTTCTAAATAGACCCTGGTAGGTTGACTGAATAACTTGAAACAGTTTTCTGTCTGTCAGTGACGTCCGCCAGTAGCAATGGATCGAACCTTCGCACCGATGCCCAATCACTGACATAATCTCCCTCGCTTCTAAACCAACATTGGCCAGTTTCGTGGACTGTCGTGTTCCTGACGCTGTGATTTGTGTATGTAGTTGTTCCCGCTGCCCTGCAGTTCACACCCGTCGGCTCTGACGTGGACCAGACCGCATCTCCGATACACTTTCATCTCTTTGGGTGGAGATAAAATGCAAGGAAGTTCTCCGGGCATTTCGATAGATATTTCTCCAGTGATGCCACCGGGCATAGTGGGTTCCCCGGTTGCTCAAACATGAATCCCCGATTGGGCTCGCTGCCCCTCTCCCTTGGGTCGAGAGGATTCTTTGTGGCCTCGTTATATGCGAGAGTGGCCTATCTGAGAGAGAGAGAATGCGTTGTTTTATAAAATTGTTTTCCAGCAGCCTAATTACGAGTGCAACTTAGAAATAACACAAGCAGGCTATGAACAACATGCCTTTAGACTGGCTGTTTTTACTAAGGATGAGTTGGGCTTTTTTCTGTTCTCCTCTTTTCCTCTTCGACCCAGATGTAACTGGAGGTCGAACCACACTTTCTGGACCAGATCACTTGGTGTACCGAGATTGAGAACCTGGGAGATTTGAAGCTGGACCATGTCCTTATCGGTGGCTGTTTGTGATATATTTTCCTTGCCTTCTTAGCTGTTTGATATTGCCCAGAAATACATGATTCGAGAGAGTAAGTTTATTGTCCTTCATAAGGCACCAGATGTGACCGATGTCACACAGCTACTTATACCGTACTGCTCCCCCTTCCTATTTAGTACATTTCCATAAAACCGTCAGAGAAGGATGTTAAACTCTTCCTTAGTGACAGTTTTGAAGTCAACAACTGTTTTACATTTATTTAAGTAGACAAGTCCGTTAAGAACAAATTTATTTTCAATGATGACCTAGCAGATGACCTAACAGTGGATTAACTGCCTTGTTCAGGGGCAGAACGACAGATTTTGTACCTTGGATTTTGGGGATTTGAATTTGCAACCTTTCGGTTACTAGTCCAACGCTCTAACCACTCGGCTACGCTGCCGCCCCAGGCTCTGCCAACCAGCCCTCGAAGCAACGCACAGCCCAGTTTGTATTCTTAACTGTGTTTTCTTCACAGCTTTTCTCTAGGTCATTCAATGCAGTATCCTCCAAATCTGCATGCCTGAGTATTTTTGCCATCTCTTTTTCCCATTCATCCATAGTCATGTCGCCGAAAATATATATTTTTAAATTACACTCATCCATTTTAGTTTTGGCAACACTATCGATTTAGCTAGTCAACTGGGGGAAAAAAGTGTTGTATTTTGCTATGACAACCAGCTCAATTTGCTGTGTGTCTCGTTGGGACCCATTCATTTCATATGGGACGATGGAGATGACAAATCAATATTGAAACAATGTTGAAAAGGTCGGAGAGACAGACAACATACAAATCTCTGCTGTTGAAAACCCAATGCTAGTCTAAAAGAAATGGGAGACAATACCTAGATGCTTTTTATAATGGAGATCAAGTTTATGAATTTCCTGGCAGGGTTGATGAGACAGTGGACAGCGCAGTCAGATGGAACAGAGTAAATAGACATTTCAACATCATTTTGGAATGTGATTTTAACCAATCAGCATTCAGGATTAGACCCAGTCGTTGTATCAAGTCAAATGTTTTATTTATTTAACCTTTAACCTGAAAATGCGAGCGACCCAGGGATGTGTGTGCTTTGGGGACCTTTAACCGAATGTGACTGGCAGAACGGGTGTTGTATGTGGAGGATGAGGGCTGCATATAGGGGATAGTGAGACCTAAGAGGGATTTTCAATAAGCATCAACCAGTGGGTCTTGCGACGAGAATAGAGAGATGATCCGTTTACAGAGGAGTATAGAGTGCAGTGATGTCCTATTAGGAGCATTGGAGGCAGGTCTGATGGCCGAATGGTAAAAATACATCTAGCCGCTCGAGAGCACCCTTACCTGCCGATCTCTAGAAACACAAGCATTTCGCTACACTCGCAATAACATCTGCTAACCATGTGTATGTGACCAATACAATTTGATTTGATTTGATAAATTATGTCTCCGTAACCTAGTGGGTAGGATGGTCATCTGAATCAGGGTTACTTTGGCAGCGGGGTTGAAGGAGGAGCGATTACGATAGAGGAAACAAAGTCTAGATTTAACCTCAGCCTGCAGCTTTGATATGTGCTGAGAGAAGGACAGTGCACAGTCTAGCCATACTCCCGAGTACTTGTATGAGGTGACTACCTCAATCTCTAAACCCTCAGAGGTAGTAATAACACCTGTGGGAAGAGGGGCATTCTTCTTACCAAATCACATGACCTTTGTTTTAGAGGTGTTCAGAACAAGGTTAAGGGTAGAGAAATCTTGTTGGACACTAAGAAAGCTTTGTTGTAGAGCATTTAACACAAAATCCGGGGAGGGGCCAGCTGAGTATAAGACTGTGTCATCTGCATATAAATGGATGAGAGAGCTTCCTACTGCCTGAGATGCATACGTTGTTGATATGTTGTTGTTGATATGTTGTTGTTGTTGATATGTTGTTGTTGATATGTTGTTGTTGATATGTTGTTGTTGTTGATATGTTGTTGTTGATATGTTGTTGTTGATATGTTGTTGTAGTTGATATGTTGTTGTTGATATGTTGTTGTTGTTGATATGTTGTTGTTGTTGATATGTTGTTGTTGTTGATATGTTGTTGTTGTTGATATGTTGTTGTTGATATGTTGTTGTTGTTGATATGTTGTTGTTGTTGATATGTTGTTGTTGTTGATATGTTGTTGTTGTTGATATGTTGTTGTTGATATGTTGTTGTTGTTGATATGTTGTTGTTGTTGATATGTTGTTGTTGATATGTTGTTGTTGTTGATATGTTGTTGTAGTTGATATGTTGTTGTTGATATGTTGTTGTTGTTGATATGTTGTTGTTGATATGTTGTTGTTGTTGATATGTTGTTGTTGATATGTTGTTGTTGATATGTTGTTGTTGTTGATATGTTGTTGTTGATATGTTGTTGTTGATATGTTGTTGTTGATATGTTGTTGTTGTTGACATGTTGTTGTAGTTGATATGTTGTTGATATGTTGTTGTTGATATGTTGTTGTTGATATGTTGTTGTTGATATGTTGTTGTTGTTGATATGTTGTTGTTGATATGTTGTTGTTGATATGTTGTTGTTGTTGATATGTTGTTGTTGATATGTTGTTGTTGATATGTTGTTGTTGTTGATATGTTGTTGTTGTTGATATGTTGTTGTTGATATGTTGTTTTTGATATGTTGTTGTAGTTGATATGTTGTTGTTGATATGTTGTTGTTGTTGATATGTTGTTGTTGTTGATATGTTGTTGTTGTTGATATGTTGTTGTTGTTGATATGTTGTTGTTGATATGTTGTTGTTGTTGATATGTTGTTGTTGTTGATATGTTGTTGTTGTTGATATGTTGTTGTTGTTGATATGTTGTTGTTGATATGTTGTTGTTGTTGATATGTTGTTGTTGTTGATATGTTGTTGTTGATATGTTGTTGTTGTTGATATGTTGTTGTAGTTGATATGTTGTTGTTGATATGTTGTTGTTGTTGATATGTTGTTGTTGATATGTTGTTGTTGTTGATATGTTGTTGTTGATATGTTGTTGTTGATATGTTGTTGTTGTTGATATGTTGTTGTTGATATGTTGTTGTTGTTGATATGTTGTTGTTGATATGTTGTTGTTGTTGATATGTTGTTGTTGATATGTTTTTGTTGATATGTTGTTGTTGTTGATATGTTGTTGTTGATATGTTGTTGTTGATATGTTGTTGTTGATATGTTGTTGTTGATATGTTGTTGTTGTTGATATGTTGTTGTTGATATGTTGTTGTTGTTGATATGTTGTTGTTGTTGATATGTTGTTGTTGATATGTTGTTGTTGTTGATATGTTGTTGTTGTTGATATGTTGTTGTTGTTGATATGTTGTTGTTGATATGTTGTTGTTGTTGATATGTTGTTGTTGATATGTTGTTGTTGATATGTTGTTGTTGATATGTTGTTGTTGATATGTTGTTGTTGTTGATATGTTGTTGTTGTTGATATGTTGTTGTTGTTGATATGTTGTTGTTGTTGATATGTTGTTGTTGATATGTTGTTGTTGATATGTTGTTGTTGATATGTTGTTGTTGTTGATATGTTGTTGTTGATATGTTGTTGTTGATATGTTGTTGTTGTTGATATGTTGTTGTTGATATGTTGTTGTTGTTGATATGTTGTTGTTGATATGTTGTTGTCGTTGATATGTTGTTGTTGATATGTTGTTGTTGTTGATATGTTGTTGTAGTTGATATGTTGTTGTTGATATGTTGTTGTTGTTGATATGTTGTTGATATGTTGTTGTTGATATGTTGTTGTTGATATGTTGTTGTTGATATGTTGTTGTTGACATGTTGTTGTTGTTGATATGTTGTTGATATGTTGTTGTTGATATGTTGTTGTTGTTGATATGTTGTTTTTGCTATGTTGTTGATGTAAATTGAGAAGAGCGTGGGGCCTAGGATTGAGCCAGTTGTGAGGAGAAGGGTTTATTCTCCAGGTCTTTAACCGTTTTCAAGAACTTCTTGGGGTTACACTTTAATAAACTTAGAATAGGGATTATTATTGTACACAAAAGTCCAACTCAAATTTCCCCATAAAGGAATTAGCATAAATAGGGGCAACTGACGATCCCAAAGCAGTTCCTTGAACCTGAAGATCATACGTCTTCAAACTTAAAATAATTCTTAGTCAATATTTCATTAGTCAAACTCAACAGTAAGTCAATGGGGGGGAATCCAGTTCTGTTCTTTGATTAAAATAATGTTTCATCGCATCTAAACCCTCCTTGAAGAAGAATATTCATATAAAGGCTAGAGACATCCGTCGTAAACAACAAGTCATTTGAGGCCACGGAACAAGTCTTTAATTTCTTCAAAAAGTCTATAGTGTCCTTGAGGTAATAGGGCAACATATGTACCAAATCCCTAATGTCAGAGTCCTGAGAAAGTGTCTATTAGGGATTAATTACCCGGAACAATTGGTCGGCCTTGGGGATTCAATCAATCTTTATGTATCTAGAGAGATCTGGAGATCCTGCTATATAATCCAAAGGACCAGAATGGGACAGGACTCTGACTGTTGCTGTATCCTCCTATATAATCCAAAGGACCAGAATGGGACAGGACTCTGGCTGTTGCTGTATCCTCCTATATAATCCAAAGGACCAAAATGGGACAGGACTCTGACCATTGCTGTATCCTCCTATATAATCCAAAGGACCAGAATGGGACAGGACTCTGAAGAAGGGGACAGGACTCTGAAGAAGGTGACATCACGCTGAAGAAGGTGACATCACGCTGAAGAAGGTGACATCACGCTGAAGAAGGGGACATCACGCTGAAGAAGGTGCTCATACCCGAAACCTTCATGCAGCCTTTTTTTTTTTTTTAAATGCAAATTTTAGTTTTATTCACCGGAGTGCTGTCCTATTTTGGTTCAGTGGATTAAATAGGAGGATAAAGCACCCAATCAAAAATAAATAAATAAATAATAATAGTATTAATATAATACAATAAAAGGTTCATTTATTAAGGTGGAGTCGAGTATGCTGTTTCCCTTTTCATGAGGACTAATGTACCCACAATGCACCGTCGTCAGACGTCGTACGAACTCAAACCTGTTTTAGAACAAGGTGTAAAGCTACACAAATGATATCTGCTGGATTTAAAGTGTTACCAAAGTTTTTCCTCCTTTTTCCTTTCATGTTTGAGTTGTTTCCCCTCAGTACAGAACTCTATGGATAGACAGCTGGAGGACAGGATACACAGAGGAGTGGAGTAGAGTGGAGAGCTCTCTAATCGCTGAAGGCAGAATATTCCTCCAGCACTCAGCCTATTCACTGTGTGTGTGTGTGTGTGTGCGTGCGTGTGCGTGTGCGTGTGTGTATTCCGAGTACTCTATCCTCCAGACCAGAGTTAATTATCTATCTCAGTGTGACCCTCTACAGGAATCATAACACTCCTAGACACATGCACACACACACACACACACACACACACACACACACACACACACACACACACACACACACACACACACACACACACACACACACAGCTCTCGATTCACTCTCGCTGTTTTCTGCACCCAAAAAAACACTAGTCAAGCGCTTTAGGATAAATTATTTACTGCTGTTACACCATCAATATATGTGCACTCTCAGCCACCAGAGAAAAATCCATTCCCATTTTCCACCTCTCAAAAAAAGACCAACTGAAAGAAAGAAGAAAACATGAACAATCCATATTTAATAACCTAGAAATACCTTGGGTAGAACAGCAGTAAACCTGTGCACCTCTTCCTCACGATAACATGAACAGTCCATATTTAGTATAGCCTAAACCTGGGCACCTCTTACTCACTACAACACACTTGAAACACACCAAACACACCTACCACACACACACACACACTTATACGATAACACAAACAGACACCATTTACGATAACTCAGAATTATGTCAATCTGAAAATGTGTTTCAGAAGTGTCAATAATCAGTGTCTCTGATAAGTGTTTCGAGCAGACTATATAGAAGTGTAACCCATCATTCAACATCCCTGAACCCCCCCCCCCCCCCCCCTGTATGGACACTACATGGATATGGTGCAGGGAATGTATAAAAGGTGTATACAGAAATCAGTGCAGTGCGACAGCTCGTTTGACAGAACGGCAAAGCGTTGGATTTGCATTTTCTCTCGTTTAATAAGTTAATTTACCAAAACCTGTTGATTAGTAGCCTGGTATAAAGTGAACCTGTCATTCAGTGTGGATTTATTTATTTTTTATTTCACCTTTATTTAACCAGGTAGGTAAGTTGAGAACAAATTCTCATTTAGAATTGTGACCTGGCCAAGATAAAGCAAAGCAGTTCGACACATACAACAACCCAGAGTTACACATGGAGTAAAACAAACATACAGTCAATAATACAGTAGAAAAATAAGTCTATATACAATGTCAGGAAATGAGGTGAGATAAGGGAGGTAAAGGCAAAAAAAGGCCATGGTGGCGAAGTAAATACAATATACCAAGTTAAACACTGGAATGGTAGATTTGCAGTGGAAGAATGAAAGTAGAAATAGAAATAATGGGGTGCAAAGGAGCAAAATAAATAAATAAATACAGTAGGGGAAGAGGTAGTTGTTTGGGCTAAATTATAGATGGGCTATGTACAGGTGCAGTAATCTGTGAGCTGCTCTGACAGCTGGTGCTTATAGCAAGTGAGGGAGATAAGTGTTTCCAGTTTCAGAGATTTTTGTAGTTTGTTCCAGTTATTGGCAGCAGAGAACTGGAAGGAAAGGCGGCCAAAGGAGGAATTGGTTTTGGGGGTGACCAGAGAGATATACCTGCTGGAGCGTGTGCTACAGGTGGGTGCTGCTATGGTGACCAGCGAGCTGAGATAAGGGGGGACTTTACCTAGCAGGGTCTTGTAGATGACCTGGAGCCAGTGGGTTTGGCGACGAGTATGAAGCGAGGGCCAGCCAACGAGTGCGTACAGGTCGCAGTAGTGGGTAGTATATGGGGCTTTGGTGACAAAACAGATGACACTGTGATAGACTGCATCCAATTTATTGAGTAGGGTATTGGAGGCAATTTTGTAAATGACATCGCCGAAGTCGAGGATCGGTAAGATGGTCATTTTTACGAGGGTATGTTTGGCAGCATGAGTGAAGGATGCTTTGTTGTGAAATAGCAAGCCAATTATATATTTAACTTTGGATCGGAGATGTTTGATGCGAGTCTGGAAGGAGAGTTTACAGTCTTACCAGACACCTAGGTATTTGAAGTGTTCCACATATTCCATGTCAGAACCGTCCAGAGTAGTGATGTTGGACAGGCGGGCAGGAGCAGGCAGCGATCGGTTGAAGATCATACATTTAGTTTTACTTGTATTTAAGAGCGGTTAGAGGCCACGGAAGGAGAGTTGTATGGCATTGAAGCTCGTCTGGAGGTTAGTTAACACAGTGTCCAAAGAAGGGCCAGAAGTATACAGAATGTTGTTGTCTACGTAGAGGTGGATCAGAGACTCACCAGCAGCAAGAGCGACATCATTGATGTATACAGAGAAGAGAGTCTGCCCAAGAATTGAACCCTGTGTCATCCCCATAGAGACTGCCAGATGCCCGGACAACAGGCCCTCCAATTTGACACAGTGAACTCTATCAGAGAAGTAGTTGGTGAACCAGGTGAGGCAATCATTTGAGAAACCAAGGCTATCGAGTCTGCCAATGAGGATGTGGTGATTGACAGAGTCGAAAGCCTTGGCCAGGTCAATGAATACGGCTGCACAGTATTGTTTCTATTGATGGTGGTTAAGATATCGTTTACGACCTTGAGCGTGGCTGAGGTGAACCCATGACCAGCTCTGAAACCAGATTGCATAGCGGAGAAGATGCGGTGGGATTCAAAATGGTCAGTAATCTGTTTGTTGTCTTGTCTTTCGAAGACCTTAGAAAGGCAGGGTAGGATAGATATAGATCTGTAGCAGTTTGGGTCAAGAGTGCCCCCCCCTTTGATGAGGGGGATTACCGCAGCTCCTTTCCAATCTTTGGGGTTCTCAGACGACACAAAAGAGAGGTTGAACAGGCTAGTAATAGGGGTTGCAACAATTTCGGCAGATTGTTTTAGAAAGAAAGGGTCCAGCTTGTCTAGCCCTGCTGATTTGCAGGGTCCAGATTTTGCAGCTCTTTCAGAACATCAGCTGACTGGATTTGGGTGAAGGAGAAATGGGGAAGGCTTGGGTGAGTTGCTGTGGGGAGGGCAGTGCTGTTGACCGGGGTAGGGGTAGCCAGGTGGAAAGCATGGCCAGCCATAGAAAAATGCTTATTGAAAATCTCAATTATAGTGGATTTATCGGTGGTGACAGTGTTTTCTAGCCTCAGTGAGGAGGTGTTCATATTCTCCATGGACTTTAGTGTCCCAAAACTTTTTGTAAACTTTTTTGAGTTTATTTTGCAGGAAGCAAATTTCTGCTTGAAAAAGCTAGCCTTGGCTTTTCTAACTGCCTGTGTATATTGGTTTCTAACTTCCCTGAAAAGTTGCATATCACAGGGGCTGTTCGATGCTAATGCAGAATGCCATAGGATGTTTTATGTTGGTTAAGGACAGTCGGGCCTGGAGAGAACCTATGGCTATATCTGTTCCTGGTTCTAAATTTCTTGAATGGGGCATGCTTATTTAAGATGGTGAGGAAGGCATTGTTTTTTAATAACCAGGCATCCTCTACTGTCGGGATGAGATCAATATCCTTCCAGGATACCCGGGCCAGGTCGATTAGAAAGGCCTGATCACTGAAGTGTTTCAGGGAGCGTTTGACAGTGATGAGTGGAGGTCGTTTGACTTGAATTAACCAACCTTGTACAATACAGCAACTGTGTGAGAGTAATTTTCAGTCTGAAATCAGCTAACTGTCTCGTATCAGACTTCTGAAAGATACATGTCAGAGACTGCGTTTACAAAGGCAGCCCAATTCTGATCGTATATTGGTCAAAACACCAAACAGTGGCAAAAGATCAGAATTGGGCAGCCTGTTTAAACGCAGCCAGAGGACATCTGAAAGACACTTGCCAGAGGAGATAGATTTTCAGGTGTTCACAATGGATCATGACAAACAATTAGGCTAGGTGTGACAGATAAACAGGACATTAATCTAGAGGGGACAGACGAGGTGCTGGCTAGCGGAGACGAACGCTTGGAAAATAAAAAGAGAGCCGTACACTCTAGGAGCTCAGACATAATTATTTAATAACCAACGTTTCAACAGACAAGCTGTCAGGGAATGTCCAAACTTTTGACTGGTACTGAACATATACAGTTGAAGTAGGAAGTTTACATACACTGAGGTTGGAGTCATTAAAACTAATTTTTTTCAACCACTCCACTAATTTCTTGTTAACCAAGTGCATGGAGAACTATGAACCAGATCCTCTCCACGTCACCTGGTAGGAGCAATCCAAGAGGGTGCAGAGCCTGAGACGCCCAGCCCTGAGAGGGTGGAGAGGAGGATCTGATGGTTCACGGTGTCGACGGCGGCGGATAGATCTCGCAAGGATGAGAACAGAGGAGAGAGAGTCAGCTTTGGCAGTGTGGACAGCCTCTGTGACACAGAGAAGAGCAGTCTAGGTTGAATGACCCGTCTCGAAGCCTGACTTGTTTGGGTCAAGAAGATTGTTCTGAGAGAGATGGCAAGAGAGTTGGTGTGTCAAACAGTGTGAGTCATAGGATGTGGAAAGGGAGGAGAGTCAAAAAGGCATAATCAGGAGACAGGAGGGAGAAGGATTTAGCAGAAGGGAGAGATGATGGCACCGGCATAGTGTACCGCCTCGCTTCTAGTCCTTAGGAAACTTTTTTTGTTTATGTATTACTTCTTCACATTGTTAGCCCAGAAAATCTTAAGTATTATTACATACAGCTGGGAAGAACTATTGGATATCAGAGCGATGTCAATTTACCAGCACTACGACCAGGAATACGACTTCCCGAAGTTGTTCCTTTGTCCGAACCACCCAGGACAGTTGAACTGATTCCAGACGCTGACCCAAAACAACATCGCCGCAGAAGAGGAAGATGGAGTGGCCTTCTGGTCAGACTTCGGAGGCGTGCACACCACCCACCGCTTCCGAATATATTATTCGCTAACGTCCAGTCTCTGGATGACAAGGTAGATGAAATTAGGGCAAGAGTTGCTTTCCAGAGAGACATCAGGGATTGTAACATACTCTGTTACACGGGAACATGGCTCTCTCGGGATGTGCTGTCGGAGTCGGGATTCTTTGTGCTTCACTCTGACAGAAATAAATGTCTCTCTTGGAAGAAGAAGGGCAGGGATGTATGTTTCATGATTACCAACTAATGGTGTAATTGTAACAACATACAGGAACTCAAGTCTTTTTTTTCACCTGACCTAGAATTCCTCACAATCAAATGCCAACCATATTATCTCCCAAGAGAATTCTCATCGGTTATTGTCACAGCCCTGTATATCCCACCGTCAAGCCAATACCATGACGGCCCTCAAGGAAATTCACTGGACTCTATGAAAAATGGAAACCATATATCCCGAGGCTGCATTTATTGTAGATTGATTTTAACAAAAGCAAATTTGAGAACAAGGCTCCCGAAAATCTATCAGCATATTGATTGTAGCTGTCAGGTTTTGGCCAGGACTGTTCTGGTTTTGTCACTAGATGTCCCCATTGCACATTTTTTGAACCTTTTGTTTTTTCCTTGCTCTTTTATTGTTTGCACCTGTGTGTCGTTCCCTTGTTTGTATTTAAACCCTGTGTGTTCCTCAGTTCTTTGCTCAGTGTTTGTATGTTAGCACCCAGCCCCAGCCCAAGCCTTTTTGTGTGAAACATATATTTCTCGGATTGGATTTTCCAGAGGTTCTCTGGTTTAGTTCTTGTGTAATTTTGAGTAGTCTTTTGAGGTTTGTTTTTCCCTACTGTTTTTTACCACTTTGTGGAGTTTTCTTTGTATTTTTGAGGATATCCATTTTGTGCCTCTTGGCTTTATTTTGGACATTGTGGATTTAGATTTTGGCCTGAAGATTTTGTTCTTTAATTAACTAAACCACCATCTCTAGTACTGCTGTGTCTGCCTCATCTTCTGGGTTCTGCTGATTATTAGTGACTGTTTCTCGCACCGGGTCCTGACAGAAACACTGAGCCATTAAAATGAACCCAGAGGCAGCCAGTACCCAGGACTTTTTCCCCATGCTGTCCCACCACGAGGGGACTGTCCAACGTCACGAAGCTGCTCTGGTTCAGCAAGAGGTCTTACTGGCTGGACATTCTCAACTTCTGTCGGAGATGATGACTTAAAAATAAAATAAAATAAAACAGATTTCTGATCAACTTTCCCCTGCAACCGCTTCTGCTCCAGTTCATCAGATTCAAGTGCCCGTGGCAGTTAACCCCCTGGCTGAACCTCGTCTGCCCCTTCCCCAACGGTTCTCAGGTGATCTGAGTGTTTGTAAGGGGTTTTTCACCCAATGTTCTCTCTCCTTCGAGCTGCAACCCTCGTCGTTTCCCACCGACCGGTCCAAGATAGCATATATCCTCACCCTGCTGTCGGAAAAAGCCCTAGCCTGGGCTACTGCTGTGTGGGATGCCCAAAGTCCCTGCTGTGCCAGCTACTCTACCTTTGCTGAAGAATTCAAGCGAGTGTTTCAAGATCCCACCAGCGGTCCTGACTCAGCCAAACAGCTCCTGACTCTCAGCCAAGGTCGGCGCAGCGTGACGGACTATGCCATCCAGTTCCGCACGGTGGCAGCAGCGAGTGGCTGGAACGACGAGGCGCTCACAGTGTGCTTTTTGAAGGCTCTTTCCGACACCATCCAAGATGAACTGGCCACTCGGGAACCACCGGACAACCTCGAGTCCCTGATCAAGTTGGCTTCACGCATAGACCAGCGTCTGAGAGAGAGAGAGCTCAATCGTAGATCTCTCACCCTAGCTCCTATCGGTCCCAGCTCCGAGTTTCCACCTTTATCCTCGCTGACTCCACCGGAATCCATGCAGGCTGGACGCATCTCCCAGGCTGAGAGAGACCGCCGGATAAGGGAGCGATGCTGTCTATATTGCGGCAAACCGGGCCATTTCCTCTCCCGCGCTCCAGGGAAGACGCACTCTCCCGTGCAGGCCTGGGAGGACTGTAACGGGAAACATAACCTCCTCCCATCCATCGAACTCCCGCCTGCTCATTCCAGTTACCCTTTCCTGGGACAACCACGAGCTTCCTCTTCAAGCCTTGGTAGACTCTGGAGCCGCAGGTAACTTCATGGATGGTGTCTGGGCGAAGGAGAATGGCGTTCCCTCTGAACCTCTAAGTGACCCCATAAGGGTTACTACGTTGGATGGAAGCCCTTTGGGATCTGGACTTGTCACTCGTGTCACTACCCCCTTGTGACTTTCAGTTTCCCAACACCAGGAAGTGATGAACTTTCATCTGACCTCGTGTTCCGAGTTCCCTCTCGTCCTTGGATACCCCTGGCTTCACAGCCATAACCCTCACATCGACTGGTCTGTGGGCACTATCAAGCAGTGGGGTCCTACGTGCCAAGCCACTTGTATCTTCCCAAGTTTCCCGAGTTCCCCTCCCGAGTCTCTAGAATCCATCGACTTGTCCCGAGTTCCCGAGTGTTACCATGACCTCAAACCGGTATTTAGCAAACAGAGGGCCACCAAACTACCACCCCATAGACCTTACGATTGCCCCATCGACCTGTTTCCGGGCACCTGCCCCCCCAGGGGTCGGATCTTTTCCCTATCTCCTCCCGAATGAGCTGCTATGGATACCTACATCAAGGACGCTCTGGCAGCAGGCCTCATGCGTCCATCCCCCTCCCCGGCAGGAGCAGGGTTTTTCTTTGTGGCCAAAAAAGACAGTGGATTACGTCCTTGCATCGACTACCGGGGACTTAATGCCATAACCGTCCGTAACCGCTAC
This sequence comes from Salvelinus fontinalis, assembly GCF_029448725.1. Lineage (NCBI taxonomy): Eukaryota > Metazoa > Chordata > Actinopteri > Salmoniformes > Salmonidae > Salvelinus > Salvelinus fontinalis. The sequence continues at coordinate 70,770,255 of NC_074667.1, forward strand.
CCGCTACCCCTTATGGCCACAGCCTTTGAGCTGCTCCAGGAAGCAGTGGTCTTCACTAAGCTTGACCTACGGAACGCATACCATCTTGTGCGGATCAAACCCGGTGACGAGTGGAAGACCGCTTTCAACACACCTACTGGTCACTAGGAATACTTGGTAATGCCCTTCGGCCTGACCAACGCCCCGGCTGTGTTCCAAGCACTCATAAACGATGTGCTTAGGGATATGCTTAACATTTTCGTGTTTGTTTACTTGGATGACATCCTCATCTTTTCGAGCTCCCTTCAAGAACACACTAAGCATGTCAGACAAGTGCTCAAACGCCTCCTAGACAGCCATTTGTACGTTAAGCCGGAAAAGTGTGAATTCCATTCCTCTCGAGTACAATTCCTGGGATTTGTAGTGGAACCCGGTCGAGTCCAGATGGACCCCAAGAAGGTAGGGGCGGTAGCGGATTGGCCCACCCCCAAGTCCGTTAAGGAAGTTCAGCGTTTCCTTGGCTTCACCAACTTTTACCGCAAGTTCATCAAGAACTTCAGCTCGGTGGCAGCCCCTCTCTCAGCTGTAACCAAGGGTGGCAACACAAGGTTTCTGTGGGGAAGAGAAGCTGAGACGGCCTTCCAAGGACTCAAGCAGCGCATCCTCTCTGCTCCCATCCTGACACTACCGACGGCGGATGAACCTTTTGTGGTGGAGGTAGACGCATCAGAGGTTGGTGTTGAAGCTGTCCTGTCTCAGAGGGGTGAAGACAAGAGGCTTCATCCTTGCGCCTTCTTCTCTCACCGGCTTACCCCGGACGAGAGGAATTACGATGTGGGGGATCGTGAACTCCTAGCGGTTAAAATGGCATTGAAGGAATGGAGACACTGGCTCGAGGGGGCTTCTCAACCATTTCAAGTGCTTACGGACCACAAAAATCTGGAGTATATCCAGCAGGCGAAGCGGTTGAACTCCAGACAAGCTCGATGGTCTCTTTTCTTCAGCCGATTCCAGTTTATCCTCACCTATAGACCCGGGTCGAAGAATCTCAAACCGGACGCCTTGTCACGTATCTACTCTCCTGCCATTTGAGAAGATACTGACATGACTGTCCTTCCTGCCGCTAAGATCGTGGCTCCGATCTCGTGGCAAGTGGAGGATTCCGTGAAACAAGCTCAAGCCATCGAACCGGGTCCTGGAGGAGGTCCTGCCAATCGGTTGTTTGTTCCCAAGGCAGCAAGGTCCCAAGTCCTTCTGTGGGGGCACTCCTCTCGCCTCACCTGTCACCCGGTTGTAGGTCGCACCTTGGAGTTCATCCAGCGTAAGTTCTGGTGGCCCACCATAAAAGAAGACGTTGCCACTTTCGTCAATGCCTGTTCCGTGTGCTGCCAGGGCAAATCTTCTCACCTCCGCTCTCAAGGACTCCTTCACCCTTTATCTATTCCCCACCGACCCTGGTCCCATATCTCGTTGGACTTTATTACTGGCCTTCCTCCGTCCCATGGTAATACTACGACCCTAGTCATCATCGACAGGTTTTCTAAGGCGGCCAGGTTTGTTCCCTTGACCAAATTACCTTCTGCCAAGGAAACGGCTGACTTGGTGATTAACCATGTGTTCCGAGTCTTTGGCATTCCGCAAGATATGGTTTCCGACAGAGGTCCACAGTTCGCCTCTAGGTTTTGGAAGGCCTTCTGCCAACTCATAGGGGCCACGGCCAGTCTTTCTTCAGGGTACCATCCAGAGTCCAACGGCCAAACTGAGAGGATGAATCAAGAGCTGGAAACCACCCTCAGATGTATGGTCTCCAACAACCCATCCACATGGTCATCCTTCATTGTTTGGGCCGAGTACGCGCACAACACCTTGTGCTCCTCCTCCACTGGTATGTCTCCGCACGAGTGTCAGTTTGGCTATGCTCCGCTATTGTTCCCGGACCAAGAGGCAGAAGTCAGAGTGCCTTCAGCCTTGAGGTTCATCAGACGCTGTCGGCTTACGTGGAAGAAGGCCCGTCTTAATCTTCTGCGTGCCTCACAGCAGCACCAGCGACAAGCCAACAGACGTCGCCGTCCCGGTCCTACCCTGTACCCCGGCCAGAGAGTATGGCTCTCAACAAAGGACTTACCGCTACGGGTGGAGTCTCGCCAGCTGTCCCAGAGATTCATCGGTCCCTTTAAGATTGCCAGGAGAGTCAATCCCGTTACTTCTCGCCTGCACTTACCCAGATCCCTTAAGATCAATCCAACATTTCACATTTCTTTATTAAAACCTGTTGTTTTTTCTCCCCTTATCCCGGCAGGCAGACCTCACCCTCCGCCCCGTGTTATCGGAGGCCAGTCGGCTTATACCGTCCACCGGATACTGGATTCCCGCCGGGTGCAGTGGTCCTGGCAGTATCTGGTGGACTGGGAAGGCTACGGTCCCGAGGAGCGCTCCTGGGTTCCTGCCAAGGACATACTGGACCCTGACCTCATTCGTCAGTTCAGGACTCTCCACCCTGAGATGGCTGGTAGGAACGTCAGGAGCCGTTCCTAGGAGGGGGATTCTGTCAGGTTTTGGCCAGGACTGTTCTGGTTTTGTCACTAGATGTCCCCATTGCACATTTTTTGAACCTTTTGTTTTTTCCTTGCTCTTTTATTGTTTGCATCTGTGTGTCGTTCCCTTGTTTGTATTTAAACCCTGTGTGTTCCTCAGTTCTTTGCTCAGTGTTTGTATGTTAGCACCCAGCCCCAGCCCAAGCCTTTTTGTGTGAAACATATATTTCTCGGATTGGATTTTCCAGAGGTTCTCTGGTTTAGTTCTTGTGTAATTTTGAGTAGTCTTTTGAGGTTTGTTTTTCCCTGCTGTTTTTACCACTTTGTGGAGTTTTCTTTTTGTGCCTCTTGGCTTTATTTTGGACATTGTGGATTTAGATTTTGGCCTGAAGATTTTGTTCTTTAATTAACTAAACCACCTTCTCTAGTACTGCTGTGTCTGCCTCATCTTCTGGGTTCTGCTGATTATTAGTGACTGTTTCTCGCACCGGGTCCTGACAGTAGTACTGGCAAAAGACAGGATCACTGCTACTCTAACTTACACAATGCATACAAGGCCCTGCCTCGCCCTCCCTTTGGCAAATCTGACCACAACTCCATTTTGCTCCTACCTTCCTATAGGCAGAAACTGAAAAAGGAAGCACCCGTGATAAGGACTATTCAACGCTGGTCTGGCCAATCGGAATCCACACTTCAAGATTGCTTTGTCACGCGGACTGGGACATGTTCCTCGGTAGTCTCAGAGAATAATATTTGATTTACACGCTGATTGGGTGTGAGAGTTTATAAAAACGTGCATAGGAGATGTTGTACTCACTGTGACTAATAAAACCTACCTTCTTTGGGGTAGGGGGCAGTATTTTCACGTCCGGATGAAAAGCATGCCCAGAGTAAACGGCCTGCTACAAAGCTAGAAAAGATAGAATATGCATATTATTAGTTGATTTGGATAGAAAACACTCTGAAGTTTCTAAAACTGTTTGAATGATGTCTGTGAGTATAACAGAACTCATATGGCAGGCAAAAACCTGAGAAGAAATCCAACCAGGAAGTGGGAAATCTGAGGTTGGTCGATTTTCAACTCAGCTCCTATTGAAGATACAGTGAGATATTGGTAATGTTGCACTTCCTAAGGCTTCCACTAGATGTCAACAGTCGTTACAACCTTGTTTGATGCTTCTACTGTGAACTGGGGCCAAAGGAGAGAGGAATGAGTCAGGTCTATCATGACCTGAACATGCCCTGACCATGCGCATTCACGTGAGAGCGAGCTCTGTTCCATCACACTTCTGTAGACAATGGAATACTCTGGTTGGAACATTATTGAAGAATTATGTTAAAAACCTCCTAAAGATTGATTCAATACTTCGTTTGTCATGTTTTTATGGACTGTAATATAACTTTATTAACTTTTCGTCCGTACTTTCCGATGGACCTGCCCGCGCGCCGTGAGTTTGGAACGTGTACTGAACGCTAGAACAACAAGGAGGAATTTGGACATTATTGATGGACATTATCGAACAAAACAAACATTTATTGTGGATCTGGGATTCCTGGGAGTGCATTCTGATGAAGATCATCAAAGGTAAGTGAATGTTTATAATGTTACATCTGACTTCTGTTGACTGCCGAGACAGATTATTGCATGGTTTGCTTTTTTGAAATCTGACACGCATTTGAAATTCCATGCATAACAGTTGTATCTTTAAGCAATGTTTATTATGAGTATTCCTGTAAAGTGATGTGGCTCTCTGCAAAATCAAAGGATGTTTTGTGACTTCTGAACGTAAGTCGCCAATGTAAACTCAGATTTTTGGATATAAATATGAACTTTACCGAACAAAACAGACATATATTGTGTAACATGAAGTCCTATGAGTGCTAAGTGTATCTTTAAAATGGTGTAAAATACATGTATGTTTGAGGAATTTTAATTATGGAATTTCTGTTGTTTTGAATTTGGCGCCCTGCAGTTTCACTGGTTGTTGAAGAGGTGGGACGCAAGGAGGGGAAAGAGAGAGTTGGAAAGAAAATGAATCGAAGGCAGACGTCGGGAAGTTGAAGTCACCTAGTACGTCAGGAAATGAGCTTATCAAGGTGTCAAGCTTATTGAGGAACTCTCCAAGGGCACCTGGTGTGCGATAGATGACAACAAATGTTAAGCTTGAGTGGACAAGTGACAGTGACACGATGGAATTCAAATGAGGAGACGGACAAGTGAGTGATGGAGAAAATGATAATCTCCACTTAGGAAAGATTTTGTAGATTTTGTAGCCCTGTGCCACCACCATTTTACATTTACATTTAACCTCTCTGGGATAGATGGGACGCTTGCGTCCCAACAGGCATGTCAAAATGTAGAGCGCCAAATTCAAAAAAATTATATAAAATTAAACTTGATTAAATCACACATATAAGATATCAAATTAAAGCTACACTCGTTGTGAATCCAGCCAACATGTCAGATTTCAAAAAGGCTTTTCGGCGAAAGCATAAGATGCTATTATCTGATGATAGCCCAATGTAAACAAGAGAGTGTAGCCTATTGCTAGCGCTACATGCTACATGCTAGCGCTACACAAAACGCTAATATAAAATATAAAATATGCATTACCTTTGACGAGATTCTTTTGTTGGCACTCCAATATGTCCCATAAACATCACAAATGGTCCTTTTGTTCGATTAATTCCATCCATATATATCCAAATTGTCCATTTATTTGGCGCCGTTGTACCAGGAAAAACAGCGTTCAATTTGAACAAAATCATGACACAATATCAAAAAAAAATTACCTCTAAACTTTGCCAAAACATTTCAAAGTACATTTGTAATACAGCTTAAGGTATTTGTAAACGTTAATAATCGATCAAATTGAAGACAGGTCAATCTGTTTTCAATACAGGATATCAACAAACTCACGGAACATTTCATTTCTTGCCCAAATCTCAAACATAAACAAACGACGTCCCTCCACTTCCGGGTCAATATCTTTTTCACCTCACAAAGAAAAAACCTTAACCATTTTCCATACAATGGCGACATCCAGTGGAAGCAGTAGAAACTGCGCATTTACTGATTAGAATTCTGGTTTGCCCAAAACAATCCATTGAACATAGAGGAACTTAACAATAAAAAAGTTAGTCCTCAGGGTTTTGACTGCTATATAAGTTCTGTTATACTTACAGATATGATTCAAACAGTTTTAGAAACTTCAGAGTGTTTTCTATCCAAATCTACTAATTATATGCATATCTTATATTCTGGGGATGAGTAGCACGAAGTTGAATTTTCCCTAAGTGAAAACTCTGCACCCTATCCTCAAGAAGTTAAGTCATTTAGCAGACGCTCTTATCCAGAGCGACTTACAAATTGGTGCATTCACCTTATGATATCCAGTGGAACAACCACTTTACAATAGTGCATCTAACTCTTTAAGGGGGGGGGGGGTTAGAAGGATTACTTTATCCTATCCTAGGTATTCCTTGAAGAGGTGGGGTTTCAGGTGTCTCCGAAAGGTGGTGATTGACTCCGCTGACCTGACGACCAGATGCTCTCTAAGAGAAAACCTAGTCACATGAAGAGAGAGCAGCTCGACTAGCGGTGTTCTCTGGGCTGATCCATGTGTGCAATCAGGGCCAAAAAAGGCAAGGGACTCTGAAGGGCTAAGATGAAGTCAGAGTTCTTGACCACAGATCAGCAGTTCCAAACGCTGCCTGAGACCAGGAAGTCCACATGGGTGGTGTGTGCAGAGTACACTACATGAGAAGGGTTGCAGAGTACACTACATGAGAAGGGTTGCAGAGTACACTACATGAGAAGGGTTGCAGCTAAGGGGTGCGGAGTGTCTGGAAAGCCTACAGGGACAGGAAAGAACAGGTATAGAAAACACACACACTATACTATATATACAAAAGTACATGGACAAACTAGCGGATTCTGACTATTTCAGCAAAACAACAGTTGCTGACAAGTGTATAAAATTTATAACACAGCCATTCAATCTCCATAGACAAACATTGGCAGTAGATTGGCCTTACTGAAGAGCTCAGTGACTTTTAACGTGCCACCATCATAGGATGCCACCTTTTCAAAAAGTCAGTTAGACAAATGTCTGCCCTACAAGAGCTGCCCCCAGTCAACTGTAAGTGCTGTTATTATAAAGTGGAAACATCTAGGAGCAACAACGGCTCAGCCACGAAGTGGTAGGCCACACAAGCTGACAGAAGAGGACCGCCGAGTGCTGTAGCGTGTAGTGGATAAATATCATCTGTCCTTGGTTGCAATACTCTCTACCGACTACCAAACTGCCTCTGGAAGCAAAGTCAGCACGATAACTGTTCATCTGGAGCTTCGTAGAGTGGGTTTCCATGGCAGAGCAACTGCACACAAGCTTAAGATCACCATGAGCAATGCCAAACATCAGCTGGAGTGATGGGTTTGGAGAATGCCAGGAGAACGCTAGCCACCCGAATGCATAGCGCCAACTGTAACATTTGGTGGAAGAGGAATAATGGTCTGGGGCTGTTTTTCATGGTTCTGGCTAGGCCTAAAATAAGGTAAATATTAACACGTACAATGATATTCTAGAGGATTCTATGCTTCCAAATTTGCGTTAACAGTTTGGGAAAGGTCCTTTCCTGTTTCAGCATAACAATGCCCCGTGCACAAAGCGAGGTCCATACAAAAATGGTTTGTCGAGATCGTTGTGGAAAAACTTGATCTGGCCTGCACAGAGCCCTGACCTCAACCCCATCGAACACCTTTGGGATTAATTGGAATGCCGACTGCAAGCCAGGCCTAATCAGTGCCCGACCTCAGTAATGCTGTTGTGGCTGAATGGAAGCAAATTCCCACAGCAATGTTCCAACATCTAGTGGAAAGCCTTCCCAGAAGAGTGGAGGGTGTTATAGCAGCAAAGAGGGGACCAACTCCATATTAATGCCCATGATTTTGGACTGAGATGTTCGCCGATGTAGTTGTCCACATAGTTTTGGTCTTGTAGTGTACTTGCCAAAGCTTTAAAAGAGCTAAACGAGATCATCAGAAAATAACTAGGTAATATACTCAAGTTAGAGAATTAGAGAATTAGAGAGAGAGTTAGAGAGTTAGAGAGAGTTACAGAATTAGAGAGAGAGTTAGAGTTACAGAGTTACAGAATTAGAGAGAGAATTAGAGAGTTAGAGAGAGAGAGTTAGAGAATTAGAGAGTTAGAGACTTAGGGAGAGAATTAGAGAGTTAGACAATTAGAGCATTAGAGCATTAGAGAGTTAGAGTTAAGGAATTAGAGAGAGAGAGAGTTAGAGAGTTGGAGAGATAATTAAAGAGTTAGAGAGAGAGTTAGAGAGTTAGTGAGTGGTGAGGAGCATTCCTTTCTTTCCTACCTCGAACAACTCAGCAGAACAACTCTGAAGATCCGTCTGTTTGAGGAGTCAGCAGTTTGTTCACACACCAAGTAAGCCACTAGGAAGACAGGCAGCACATACAGTAGAAGGCCTTAGCCAGCAAAAATACGTACTGGACAACAGAGTATCACTCCTGGAGCGATCAGGAGTCCTATCCTTCCTGGAGCGATCAGGAGTCCTCACCGTCCTGAAGCGATCAGGAGTCCTCACCGTCCTGGAGCGATCAGGAGTCCTCCCCCTCCTGGAGCGGTCAGGAGTCCTCACCGTCCTGGAGCGGTCAGGAGTCCTCACCGTCCTGGAGCGATCAGCCCCCCCCCTCCTGGAGCGATCAGGAGTCCTCACCGTCCTGGAGCGATCAGGAGTCCTCTCCCTCCTGGAGTGATCAGGAGTCCTCACCCTCCTGGAGCGATCAGGAGTCCTCTCCCTCCTGGAGCGATCAGGAGTCCTCACCGTCCTGGAGCAATCAGGAGTCCTCTCCCTCCTGGAGCGATCAGGAGTCCTCTCCCTCCTGGAGTGATCAGGAGTCCTCTCCCTCCTGGAGCGATCAGGAGTCCTCTCCCTCCTGGAGTGATCAGGAGTCCTCTCCCTCCTGGAGTGATCAGGAGTCCTCACCGTCCTGGAGCAATCAGGAGTCCTCTCCCTCCTGGAGTGATCAGGAGTCCTCACCGTCCTGGAGCGATCAGGAGTCCTCTCCCTCCTGGAGCGATCAGGAGTCCTCACCGTCCTGGAGTGATCAGGAGTCCTCTCCCTCCTGGAGTGATCAGGAGTCCTCACCGTCCTGGAGCGATCAGGAGTCCTCTCCCTCCTGGAGTGATCAGGAGTACTCACCGTCCTGGAGCGATCAGGAGTCCTCTCCCTCCTGGAGTGATCAGGAGTCCTCACCGTCCTGGAGTGATCAGGAGTCCTCTCCCTCCTGGAGTGATCAGGAGTCCTCTCCCTCCTGGAGTGATCAGGAGTCCTCACCGTCCTGGAGCGATCAGGAGTCCTCACCGTCCTGGAGCGATCAGGTGTCCTCACCCTCCTGGACTGATTAGGAGTCCTCACCGTCCTGGAGCGATCAGGAGTCCTCAACCTCCTGGAGCGATCAGGAGTCCTCACCCTCCTGGAGCGATCAGGAGTCCTCACCCTCCTGGTGCGATCAGGAGTCCTCACCCTCCTGGAGCGATCAGGAGTCCTCTCCCTCCTGGAGCGATCAGGAGTCCTCACCGTCATGGAGCGATCAGGAGTCCTCACCCTCCTGGAGCGATCAGGAGTCCTCACCCTCCTGGAGCGATCAGGAGTCCTCTCCTTCCTGGAGCGATAAGGAGTCCTCACCGTCCTGGAGCGATCAGGAGTCCTCACCATCTTGGAGCGATCAGGACTCCTCACCCTCTTGGAGCGATCAGGAGTCCTCTCCCTCCTGGAGCGATCAGGAGTCCTCAGCATCCTGGAGCGATCAGGAGTCCTCTCCTTCTTGGAGCGATCAGGACTCCTCCCCCTCCTAGAGAGATCAGGTTTCCTCACCGTCCTGGAGTGATCAGGACTCCTCCCCCTCCTAGAGCGATCAGGTTTCCTCACCGTCCTGGAGCGATCAGGAGTCCTCACCATCCTGGAGCGATCAGGAGTCCTCACCATCCTGGAGTGATCAGGACTCCTCCCCCTCCTAGAGTGATCAGGACTCCTCCCCCTCCTAGAGCGATCAGGTTTCCTCACCGTCCTGGAGCGATCAGGAGTCCTCACCATCCTGGAGTGATCAGGAGTCCTCACCGTCCTGGAGCGATCAGGAGTCCTCACCGTCCTGGAGCGATCAGGAGTCCTCTCCCTCCTGGAGCGATCAGGAGTCCTCTCCCTCCTGGAGTGATCAGGAGTCCTCACTGTCCTGGAGCGATCAGGAGTCCTCACCGTCCTGGAGCGATCAGGAGTCCTCACCGTCCTGGAGCGATCAGGAGTCCTCACCGTCCTGGAGCGATCAGGAGTCCTCACCGTCCTGGAGCGATCAGGAGTCCTCACCGTCCTGGAGCGATCAGGAGTCCTCTCCCTCCTGGAGCGATCAGGGGTCCTCACCCTCCTGGAGCGATCAGGAGTCCTCACCGTCCTGGAGCGATCAGGAGTCCTCTCCCTCCTGGAGCGATCAGGAGTCCTCTCCGTCCCGGAGCGATCAGGAGTCCTCTCCGTCCTGGAGCGATCAGGAGTCCTCACCGTCCTGGAGCGATCAGGAGTCCTCACCGTCCTGGAGCGATCAGGCCCCCCCCCCCCTCCTGGAGCGATCAGGAGTCCTCACCATCCTGGAGCGATCAGGAGTCCTCACCATCCTGGAGCGATCAGGAGTCCTCACCATCCTGGAGCGATCAGGAGTCCTCACCGTCCTGGAGCGATCAGGAGTCCTCTCCCTCCTGGAGCGATCAGGAGTCCTCTCCCTCCTGGAGCGATCAGGAGTCCTCTCCGTCCTGGAGCGATCAGGAGTCCTCTCCGTCCTGGAGCGATCAGGAGTCCTCACCGTCCTGGAGCGATCAGGAGTCCTCACCGTCCTGGAGCGATCAGCCCCCCCCCCTCCTGGAGCGATCAGGAGTCCTCACCGTCCTGGAGCGATCAGGAGTCCTCTCCGTCCTGGAGCGATCAGGAGTCCTCTCCGTCCTGGAGTGATCAGGAGTCCTCTCCCTCCTGGAGTGATCAGGAGTCCTCACCGTCCTGGAGCGATCAGGAGTCCTCTCCCTCCTGGAGTGATCAGGAGTACTCACCGTCCTGGAGCGATCAGGAGTCCTCTCCCTCCTGGAGTGATCAGGAGTCCTCACCGTCCTGGAGTGATCAGGAGTCCTCTCCCTCCTGGAGTGATCAGGAGTCCTCTCCCTCCTGGAGTGATCAGGAGTCCTCACCGTCCTGGAGCGATCAGGAGTCCTCACCGTCCTGGAGCGATCAGGTGTCCTCACCCTCCTGGACTGATTAGGAGTCCTCACCGTCCTGGAGCGATCAGGAGTCCTCAACCTCCTGGAGCGATCAGGAGTCCTCACCCTCCTGGAGCGATCAGGAGTCCTCACCCTCCTGGTGCGATCAGGAGTCCTCACCCTCCTGGAGCGATCAGGAGTCCTCTCCCTCCTGGAGCGATCAGGAGTCCTCACCGTCATGGAGCGATCAGGAGTCCTCACCCTCCTGGAGCGATCAGGAGTCCTCACCCTCCTGGAGCGATCAGGAGTCCTCTCCTTCCTGGAGCGATAAGGAGTCCTCACCGTCCTGGAGCGATCAGGAGTCCTCACCATCTTGGAGCGATCAGGACTCCTCACCCTCTTGGAGCGATCAGGAGTCCTCACCGTCCTGGAGCGATCAGGAGTCCTCAGCATCCTGGAGCGATCAGGAGTCCTCTCCTTCTTGGAGCGATCAGGACTCCTCCCCCTCCTAGAGAGATCAGGTTTCCTCACCGTCCTGGAGTGATCAGGACTCCTCCCCCTCCTAGAGCGATCAGGTTTCCTCACCGTCCTGGAGCGATCAGGAGTCCTCACCATCCTGGAGCGATCAGGAGTCCTCACCATCCTGGAGTGATCAGGACTCCTCCCCCTCCTAGAGTGATCAGGACTCCTCCCCCTCCTAGAGCGATCAGGTTTCCTCACCGTCCTGGAGCGATCAGGAGTCCTCACCATCCTGGAGTGATCAGGAGTCCTCACCGTCCTGGAGCGATCAGGAGTCCTCACCGTCCTGGAGCGATCAGGAGTCCTCTCCCTCCTGGAGCGATCAGGAGTCCTCTCCCTCCTGGAGCGATCAGGAGTCCTCACTGTCCTGGAGCGATCAGGAGTCCTCACCGTCCTGGAGCGATCAGGAGTCCTCACCGTCCTGGAGCGATCAGGAGTCCTCACCGTCCTGGAGCGATCAGGAGTCCTCACCATCCTGGAGCGATCAGGAGTCCTCACCGTCCTGGAGCAATCAGGAGTCCTCTCCCTCCTGGAGCGATCAGGGGTCCTCACCCTCCTGGAGCGATCAGGAGTCCTCACCGTCCTGGAGCGATCAGGAGTCCTCTCCCTCCTGGAGCGATCAGGAGTCCTCTCCCTCCTGGAGTGATCAGGAGTCCTCACCGTCCTGGAGCGATCAGGAGTCCTCACCGTCCTGGAGCGATCAGGAGTCCTCACCGTCCTGGAGCGATCAGGAGTCCTCACCGTCCTGGAGCGATCAGGAGTCCTCACCGTCCTGGAGCGATCAGGAGTCCTCACCGTCCTGGAGCGATCAGGAGTCCTCTCCCTCCTGGAGCGATCAGGGGTCCTCACCCTCCTGGAGCGATCAGGAGTCCTCACCGTCCTGGAGCGATCAGGAGTCCTCTCCCTCCTGGAGCGATCAGGAGTCCTCTCCGTCCCGGAGCGATCAGGAGTCCTCTCCGTCCTGGAGCGATCAGGAGTCCTCACCGTCCTGGAGCGATCAGGAGTCCTCACCGTCCTGGAGCGATCAGGCCCCCCCCCCCCTCCTGGAGCGATCAGGAGTCCTCACCATCCTGGAGCGATCAGGAGTCCTCACCATCCTGGAGCGATCAGGAGTCCTCTCCCTCCTGGAGCGATCAGGAGTCCTCTCCGTCCTGGAGCGATCAGGAGTCCTCTCCGTCCTGGAGCGATCAGGAGTCCTCACCGTCCTGGAGCGATCAGGAGTCCTCACCGTCCTGGAGCGATCAGCCCCCCCCCTCCTGGAGCGATCAGGAGTCCTCACCGTCCTGGAGCGATCAGGAGTCCTCTCCGTCCTGGAGCGATCAGGAGTCCTCTCCCTCCTGGAGCGATCAGGAGTCCTCACCGTCCTGGAGCGATCAGCCCCCCCCCCTCCTGGAGCGATCAGGAGTCCTCACCGTCCTGGAGCGATCAGGAGTCCTCTCCGTCCTGGAGCGATCAGG